>NC_092290.1:18213453-18218453 GCF_036320965.1 Panulirus ornatus | reverse complement strand
AGTGGGAGCTCGCAGGGGTTGCTTGGTGTTGGGACAATCGAAAAGTACGTACGTAGCCATTTGCAATAGATAAGAAGGTCGGAGTCAATAAAATGATATCAGAGACCTTCAAGACAAACCACTTCAGGAGAACCAAACCTAATCTAACGTCACGTGACGTGACGTGACGTGACCTAACTTAACGTATCGAGGCGTGACGTGACGTAACATAACGTGTAGTACGTTAGTAACGTAACGTAATGTAACGTGACGTACGTGACGTAACTTAACGTATCGAGGCGTGATGTGATGTAACATAACGTGAAGTACGTAAATAACGTAACATACGTTACGTAACGTCACGTCACGTACGTGATGTAACGTAACGTGACGTAACATAACGTAACGCAATATAACGTAACGTAACGTGACGTTACGTAACATCACGTACGTGATGTAACGTAACGTGACGTGACGTAAAATTACGTAACGTAATGTAACGTAACGTAACGTGACGTAACATAACGTAACGTAATGTAACGTAAGGTGACGTAACATAACGTAATGTAACGTAACGCAACGTGACGTAACGTAACTTAAACAATAGACTTGGTAAAAAAAATACAGTGACACCCAAATATTCGTAATATCCTAAGAAAAGAAAATATTCCTTTATGAGAGAAAAGGTAGGAAAGAAAAGGGGTCGTCAAGTTCCCTAAAATCCCGATTCCAAGACTTAAAAACCCTAAAATTCGCTGGGTGTTTAAAGTGGTAGTAATACCCACTTAAAGTCCCTTTCTTTCACCTTCTCAGCTGCGTCTATATTTTCTGTGTACTGGACCCATTTTCACAAAACCATTGCTGTTTCTACAGTTTCTTTTCCTCGAGCCAATATCAAACCTGTATATATATATATATATATATATATATATATATATATATATATATATATATATATATATATATATATATATTATCCCTGGGGATAGGGGAGAAAGAATACTTCCCACGTATTCCCTGCGTGTCGTAGAAGGCGACTAAAAGGGGAGGGAGCGGGGTGCTGGAAATCCTCCCCTCTTGTTTTTTTTTTTTTTTAATTTTCCAAAAGAAGGAACAGAGAAGGGTGCCAGGTGAGGATATTCCCTCAGAGGCCCAGTCTTCTGTTCTTAACGCTACCTCGCTGACGCGGGAAATGGCGAATAGTATGAAAGAAAAGATATATATATATTTTTTTTTTTTTTCATACTTTGTCGCTGTCTCCCGCGTTTGCGAGGTAGCGCAAGGAAACAGACGAAAGAAATGGCCCAACCCCCCCCCCCATACACATGTACATACGTCCACACACGCAAATATACATACCTACACAGCCTTCCATGGTTTACCCCAGACGCTTCACATGCCTTGATTCAATCCACTGACAGCACGTCAACCCCTGTATACCACATCGCTCCAATTCACTCTATTCCTTGCCCTCCTTTCACCCTCCTGCATGTTCAGGCCCCGATCACACAAAATCTTTTTCACTCCATCTTTCCACCTCCAATTTGGTCTCCCTCTTCTCCTCGTTCCCTCCACCTCCGACACATATATCCTCTTGGTCAATCTTTCCTCACTCATTCTCTCCATGTGCCCAAACCATTTCAAAACACCCTCTTCTGCTCTCTCAACCACGCTCTTTTTATTTCCACACATCTCTCTTACCCTTACGTTACTTACTCGATCAAACCACCTCACACCACACATTGTCCTCAAACATCTCATTTCCAGCACATCCATCCTCCTGCGCACATCTCTATCCATAGCCCACGCCTCGCAACCATACAACATTGTTGGAACCACTATTCCTTCAAACATACCCATTTTTGCTTTCCGAGATAATGTTCTCGACTTCCACACATTTTTCAAGGCTCCCAAAATTTTCGCCCCCTCCCCCACCCTATGATCCACTTCCGCTTCCATGGTTCCATCCGCTGACAGATCCACTCCCAGATATCTAAAACACTTCACTTCCTCCAGTTTTTCTCCATTCAAACTCACCTCCCAATTGACTTGACCCTCACCCCTACTGTACCTAATAACCTTGCTCTTATTCACATTTACTCTTAACTTTCTTCTTCCACACACTTTACCAAACTCAGTCACCAGCTTCTGCAGTTTCTCACATGAATCAGCCACCAGCGCTGTATCATCAGCGAACAACAACTGACTCACTTCCCAAGCTCTCTCATCCCCAACAGACTTCATACTTGCCCCTCTTTCCAGGACTCTTGCATTTACCTCCCTAACAACCCCATCCATAAACAAATTAAACAACCATGGAGACATCACACACCCCTGCCGCAAACCTACATTCACTGAGAACCAATCACTTTCCTCTCTTCCTACACGTACACATGCCTTACATCCTCGATAAAAACTTTTCACTGCTTCTAACAACTTGCCTCCCACACCATATATTCTTAATACCTTCCACAGAGCATCTCTATCAACTCTATCATATGCCTTCTCCAGATCCATAAATGCTACATACAAATCCATTTGCTTTTCTAAGTATTTCTCACATACATTCTTCAAAGCAAACACCTGATCCACACATCCTCTACCACTTCTGAAACCGCACTGCTCTTCCCCAATCTGATGCTCTGTACATGCCTTCACCCTCTCAATCAATACCCTCCCATATAATTTACCAGGAATACTCAACAAACTTCTACCTCTGTAATTTGAGCACTCACTCTTATCCCCTTTGCCTTTGTACAATGGCACTATGTACGCATTCCGCCAATCCTCAGGCACCTCACCATGAGTCATACATACATTAAATAACCTTACCAACCAGTCAACAATACAGTCACCCCCCTTTTTAATAAATTCCACTGCAATACCATCCAAACCTGCTGCCTTGCCGGCTTTCATCTTCCGCAAAGCTTTTACTACCTCTTCTCTGTTTACCAAATCATTTTCCCTAACCCTCTCACTTTGCACACCACCTCGACCAAAACACCCTATATCTGCCACTCTGTCATCAGACACATTCAACAAACCTTCAAAATACTCATTCCATCTCCTTCTCACATCACCGCTACTTGTTATCACCTCCCCATTTACGCCCTTCACTGAAGTTCCCATTTGCTCCCTTGTCTTACGCACCCTATTTACCTCCTTCCAGAACATCTTTTTATTCTCCCTAAAATTTACTGATAGTCTCTCACCCCAACTCTCATTTGCCCTTTTTTTTCACCTCTTGCACCTTTCTCTTGACCTCCTGTCTCTTTCTTTTATACTTCTCCCACTCAATTGCATTTTTTCCCTGCACAAATCGTCCAAATGCCTCTCTCTTCTCTTTCACTAATACTCTTACTTCTTCATCCCACCACTCACTACCCTTTCTAAACAGCCCACCTCCCACTCTTCTCATGCCACAAGCATCTTTTGCGCAATCCATCACTGATTCCCTAAATACATCCCATTCCTCCCCCACTCCCCTTACTTCCATTGTTCTCACCTTTTTCCATTCTGTACACAGTCTCTCCTGGTACTTCCCCACACAGGTCTCCTTCCCAAGCTCACTCACTCTCACCACCTTCTTCACCCCAACATTCACTCCTCTTTTCTGAAAACCCATACTAATTTTCACCTTAGCCTCCACAAGATAATGATCAGACATCCCTCCAGTTGCACCTCTCAGCACATTAACATCCAAAAGTCTCTCTTTCGCACGCCTGTCAATTAACACGTAATCCAATAACGCTCTCTGGCCATCTCTCCTACTTACATAAGTATACTTATGTATATCTCGCTTTTTAAACCAGGTATTCCCAATCATCAGTCCTTTTTCAGCACATAAATCTACAAGCTCTTCACCATTTCCATTTACAACACTGAACACCCCATGCATACCAATTATTCCCTCAACTGCCACATTACTCACCTTTGCATTCAAATCACCCATCACTATAACCCGGTCTCGTGCATCAAAACCGCTAACACACTCATTCAGCTGCTCCCAAAACACTTGCCTCTCATGATCTTTCTTCTCATGCCCAGGTGCATATGCACCAATAATCACCCACCTCTCTCCATCAACTTTCAATTTTACCCATATTAATCGAGAATTTACTTTCTTACATTCTATCACATACTCCCACAACTCCTGTTTCAGGAGTATTGCTACTCCTTCCCTTGCTCTTGTCCTCTCACTAACCCCTGACTTCACTCCCCAGACATTTCCAAACCACTCTTCCCCTTTACCCTTGAGCTTCGTTTCACTCAGAGCCAAAACATCCAGGTTCCTTTCCTCAAACATACTACCTATCTCTCCTTTTTTCACATCTTGGTTACATCCACACACATTTAGGCACCCCACTCTGAGCCTTCGAGGAGGATGATCACTCCCCGCGTGACTCCTTCTTCTGTTTCCCATTTTAGAAAGTTAATACAAGGAGGGGAGGATTTCCGGCCCCCCCGCTCCCGTCCCCTCTAGTCGCTTTCTACGACACGCGAGGAATACGTGGGAAGTATTCTTTCACCCCTATCCCCAGGGATAATATACATATATATATACATATACACATACACACACATACACACACATACGCACATACACACACACACACACACATACATATATATACATATATATACATATATATATATATATATATATATATATATATATATATATATATATATATATAGAAAGAGAAGTTAATAATAAGTAAGAGGGACAAACATTGGTCAACATGAGACATCATTGTTATGTTCCAATAATGTGCTTGAAGCCTTGTCTCTCAACCCAAGCGCGACAGGCGCAGTCTTCTACATATTTTATTCAAGGTTTATCATGCCTATATAATACGATTATTATGTTCAATTAAGTGTCTTATCTCACGCAAGTCCGTATTTTTGTCGATATCGTAGACGTAAAGATAAGATAAGACGGTTAAAGTCATTGTTTCAATGTGGAATGACGCACTTCCGCCATCATCATTTCAGTCGCTCGAATGCGCAGGTCATACGTC
>NC_092290.1:18155953-18205953 GCF_036320965.1 Panulirus ornatus | reverse complement strand
CAAGACCATCTCTTCTACAGGTGAGGCCCGAGCAATGACTCCTCCATCCTCCAACGTCTTCGCCCGAGATAAACCATTACATGTACATCACGACCTCACACATCACTCATTATGGTCATTTCTTCCCCCATAGTAAACACCCATTAACACCCCCATCCCTCCCACCCACCTCGCCTCATTAAGCATTATCAACAAAGAAATCCTTCATTATACGCAATGTCACTGCTGGTGTTACAGCTGTGACAGAGTCTCGGCAAACTGTACCTGTGTTACGATGTGTGGAAGATGACGACAAACCCCCCCTGTCCTCCTCCGTCTACACACCTGGCGGGCGTGTCTACACACCTGACGGGCGTGTCTACACACCTGGCAGGCGTGTCTACACACCTGGCGGGCGTGTCTACACACCTGGCGGGCGTGTCTACACACCTGGCAGGCGTGTCTACACACCTGGCGGGCGTGTCTACACACCTGGCGGGCGTGTCTACACACCTGGCGGGCGTGTCTACACACCTGGCGGGCGTGTCTACACACCTGGCGGGCGTAATGTGAGAGCAGTCATGAGCTACGTCAAGGAAGGGCGTCGTCCCTCTCCCACGGCTGTGTTGGTCCTCCGACTGGACATCCACCCAGGATATGAATCCCATCCACCATATCTCGTCAACTGTATCATCCACCCAGCTCCTCCACCAGATACACATAAGTGGATTATCAACACCTGAAGGAAGATCAAGAGTCAGATGTGTGGCGTACCCAGCCACTGTTGTGCAGGGATTTGAATGGAAACTGTAAGTGGGACTGACGGAAGCAGTTTCCACAAATAATCCTTTTTCCAACTAAGGTCAACATTTTTTTGACCTTATTTTCACTGATCTGGATGGCCAATACCAACCACCCACGCCCGTGCCACCCACGCCCGTGCCACCCACGCCAGTGCCACCCACGACCCGAAGTCCACACACCTCTTAGTCTCCAGGTCATCTACACGACCCTACAACACCTGGAGCTGAATGTCTAACATATGAAGTAAGGGGTTCGATCCCACACCACCTCACTCTGGCCAGCTGGATCGCTAGGTTTGCCCAGATGAAGAGCTTCGTGTGGATGATGCTGGGCGGCAGCGCTCAAGTGTGGGTGTCGTGCAAACTACTGTCAATGGGTCGGTCAAGTGAGCGCCAACACAAGGGCCGACCATTCCCTCTTTCATGAGATCTGCATAATTAAACCCATCAGACGAGCTCCTGCATCAACCATCTGCCTCAAGACACCAATTGCAGCGACGAGACAGGGAGGGGGCGCCTACCACAACGGCTCTGTGACCTTAATAAGGCCCTCTGTAGCAAAGGTTAGTTCACCAAATATGCCTTACGAACAAAATCTAATCATCCTCCGAAGTTAAGAGCACCAGACACAGTTGGACATCAGCCACTGGAGTGGACAACTGGAAGAGATGAAGGATTTGGAAAAGGTAGATTCCCTCCTCTTTCCCCTTCGTCAGCCACTTCTTCAGTGGAGAAAGAGCTTGGCATGTTAGCGATCTCTTGGCCACCATCTGCTTGAGACTTCCTCCTACCTTGACACCATCTGCCTTCCAGCCTCACCTTCCAGACCCCAACACCACCTGCCTTCCACCCTCACCTTCCAGACCCTAACACCACCTGCCTCCCACCCTCACCTTCCAGACCCCAACACCACCTGCCTCCCACCCTCACTTTCCAGACCCCCAACAGTAAATGAAGTCGTGGAAGCCAAACGGCCACAGAAACTCAAGGTGGAGCGCTCCATGATGCCCACTGAACCCTCAACAGTGGGTCTCCACTGAACCCTCAACAGTGGGTCTCCACTGAACCCTCAACAGTGGGTCTCCACTGAACCCTCAACAGTGGGTCTCCACTGAACCCTCAACAGTGGGTCTCCACTGAACCCTTAACAGTGGGTCTCCACTGAACCCTTAACAGTGGGTCTCCACTGAACCCTTAACAGTGAGTCTCCACTGCGGAGGACACCCCCCCCCCCCCCTGCGATCACCATCAGTGTATGTGCTTCACTCCGTCAGGTCATAATGCCACGCTGATTGGATGAGCTCGCATGGCTCTCCAGTATCCACTGCAAGAACCTTACGATCTCTCCAAGAGTTACGACGCGACGCAATCATCCGGATCCACGCCCCCCCCCCCCCCCCCCCCCAGCCTCGTCTGGAAAAGCAATGCGTTTGATTTGGCTTTACACAGACACTGGATGTTCCATAGCCTGACCTTACTATACAGATACTGGATGTTGGAACCACAGACTGGGCTTACTACAGACACTAGATGTTCCATAGCCTGACCTTACTACAGACACTGGATGTTCCACAGCCTGACCTTACTATACAGATACTGGATGTTGGAACCACAGACTGGGCTTACTACAGACACTAGATGTTCCATAGCCTGACCTTACTACAGACACTGGATGTTCCACAGCCTGACCTTACTATAGAGACACTGGATGTTCCATAGCCTGACCTTACTATACAGACACTGGATGTTCCATAGCCTGACCTTACTATACAGACACTGGATGTTCCATAGCCTGACCTTACTATACAGACACTGGATGTTCCATAGCCTGACCTTACTACAGACACTAGATGTTCCACAGCCTGACCTTACTACAGACACTGGATGTTCCACAGCCTGACCTTACTACAGACACTAGATGTTCCACAGCCTGACCTTACTATACAGACACTGGATGTTCCACAGCCTGACCTTACTACAGACACTGGATGTTCCACAGCCTGACCTTACTATACAGACACTGGATGTTCCACAGCCTGACCTTACTACAGACATTGGATGTTCCACAGACTAGGCTTACCACAGACACTAGATGTTCCACAGACTCTGAGCCACAGGTTAACATGAAGACCACCACCTTCACCATCCACTGCCTCGATTGCTTCCTTCCACAACGTCATCTACTGTAACCTGGGAAGGACAAGACCCCCTGTGGGACTCCACCATGGATCATGTCTTAAGAGCTTTCCAGGAAGCCAATCTTAAGAGCTTTCCAGGAAGCCAATCTTAAGAGCTTTCCAGGAAGCTAATATCAAGAGCTTTCCAGGAAGCTAATCTTAAGTGCTTTCCAGGAAGCCAATCTTAAGAGCTTTCCAGGAAGCCAATCTTAAGAGCTTTCCAGGAAGCCAATCTTAAGAGCTTTCCAGGAAGCCAATCTTAAGAGCTTTCCAGGAAGCTAATCTTAAGAGCTTTCCAGGAAGCCAATCTTAAGAGCTTTCCAGGAAGCCAATCTTAAGAGCTTTCCAGGAAGCCAATCTTAAGAGCTTTCCAGGAAGCCAATCTTAAGAGCTTTCCAGGAGGCCAATCTTAAGAGCTTTCCAGGGAGCCAATCTTAAGAGCTTTCCAGGGAGCCAATCTTAAGAGCTTTCCAGGAAGCCAATCTTAAGAGCTTTCCAGGAAGCTAGTCTTAAGAGCTTTCCAGGAAGCCAATCTTAAGAGCTTTCCAGGAAGCCAATCTTAAGAGCTTTCCAGGAAGCCAATCTTAAGAGCTTTCCAGGAAGTTAGTCTTAAGAGCTTTCCAGGAAGCCAATCTTAAGAGCTTTCCAGGAAGCCAATCTTAACGTTGTCATCCGCAAAACCATCATCAAGCCAGGGCTGCTGAGGTCTTGGTTCCAGGGATTTACTTTCCCTCATTATGGCTGGTGCTGGGTGGCCTCTGGTGACCAGCTTGGTGAAGGTTATGGTGGCCTCTGGTGACCAGCTTGGTGAGGTTATGGTGGCCTCTGGTGACCAGCTTGGTGAGGTTATGGTGGCCTCTGGTGACCAGCTTGGTGAGGTTATGGTGCCTCTGGTGACCAGCTTGGTGAGGTTATGGTGGCCTCTGGTGACCAGCTTGGTGAGGTTATGGTGGCCTCTGGTGACCAGCTTGGTGAGGTTATGGTGGCCTCTGGTGACCAGCTTGGTGAGGTTATGGTGGCCTCTGGTGACCAGCTTGGTGAGGTTATGGTGGCCTCTGGTGACCAGCTTGGTGAGGTTATGGTGGCCTCTGGTGACCAGCTTGGTGAGGTTATGGTGGCCTCTGGTGACCAGCTTGGTGAAGTTATGGTGGCCTCTGGTGACCAGCTTGGTGAGGTTATGGTGGCCTCTGGTGACCAGCTTGGTGAGGTTATGGTGGCCTCTGGTGACCAGCTTGGTGAGGTTATGGTGGCCTCTGGTGACCAGCTTGGTGAGGTTATGGTGGCCTCTGGTGACCAGCTTGGTGAGGTTATGGTGGCCTCTGGTGACCAGCTTGGTGAGGTTATGGTGGCCTCTGGTGACCAGCTTGGTGAGGTTATGGTGGCCTCTGGTGACCAGCTTGGTGAGGTTATGGTGGCCTCTGGTGACCAGCTTGGTGAGGTTATGGTGGCCTCTGGTGACCAGCTTGGTGATTTTATGGTGGCCTCTGGTGACCAGCTTGGTGAGGTTATGGTGCCTCTGGTGACCAGCTTGGTGAGGTTATGGTGGCCTCTGGTGACCAGCTTGGTGAGGTTATGGTGGCCTCTGGTGACCAGCTTGGTGAAGTTATTGTGCCTCTGGTGACCAGCTTGGTGAGGTTATGGTGGCCTCTGGTGACCAGCTTGGTGAGGTTATGGTGGCCTCTGGTGACCAGCTTGGTGAGGTTATGGTGGCCTCTGGTGACCAGCTTGGTGAAGTTATGGTGGCCTCTGGTGACCAGCTTGGTGAGGTTATGGTGCCTCTGGTGACCAGCTTGGTGAGGTTATGGTGCCTCTGGTGACCAGCTTGGTGAGGTTATGGTGCCTCTGGTGACCAGCTTGGTGAGGTTATGGTGGCCTCTGGTGACCAGCTTGGTGAGGTTATGGTGCCTCTGGTGACCAGCTTGGTGAGGTTATGGTGCCTCTGGTGACCAGCTTGGTGAGGTTATGGTGCCTCTGGTGACCAGCTTGGTGAGGTTATGGTGGCCTCTGGTGACCAGCTTGGTGAGGTTATGGTGGCCTCTGGTGACCAGCTGGTGAAGTTATGGTGCCTCTGGTGACCAGCTTGGTGAGGTTATGGTGCCTCTGGTGACCAGCTGGTGAGGTTATGGTGGCCTCTGGTGACCAGCTTGGTGAGGTTATGGTGGCCTCTGGTGACCAGCTTGGTGAGGTTATGGTGCCTCTGGTGACCAGCTTGGTGAGGTTATGGTGGCCTCTGGTGACCAGCTTGGTGAGGTTATGGTGGCCTCTGGTGACCAGCTTGGTGAGGTTATGGTGCCTCTGGTGACCAGCTTGGTGAGGTTATGGTGGCCTCTGGTGACCAGCTTGGTGAGGTTATGGTGGCCTCTGGTGACCAGCTTGGTGAGGTTATGGTGCCTCTGGTGACCAGCTTGGTGAGGTTATGGTGCCTCTGGTGACCAGCTTGGTGAGGTTATGGTGGCCTCTGGTGACCAGCTTGGTGAGGTTATGGTGGCCTCTGGTGACCAGCTTGGTGAGGTTATGGTGCCTCTGGTGACCAGCTTGGTGAGGTTATGGTGCCTCTGGTGACCAGCTTGGTGAGGTTATGGTGGCCTCTGGTGACCAGCTTGGTGAGGTTATGGTGCCCCCTTCTTCCAACACAACTGGTGTCTCATATCCAACAATGAATAACAGCTGCCAACAGGCGGGACAACACTGCCAACAAGAACACCATCTTCCCACTGGCTGGGCAGCCCTACCAACTTATAGTAAAAGCTTCCAACCACGCGGGACAACACTGACAACACAACAGCAACGGCTTCCAACACCCGGGACAACACAACCAACTAAATCACAACCCGGAAGAGAGAGAGAGAGAGAGAGAGAGAGAGAGAGAGAGAGAGAGAGAGAGAGAGAGAGAGAGAGAGAGAGAGAGAGAAAGAGAGAGAGAGAGAGAGAGAGAGAGAGAGAGAGAGAGAGAGAGAGAGAGAGAGAGAGAGAGAGAGCATCTCACACCGCCCTGTTGTCAGCAGGGTGTCAGGTGGTGGCGCCGTGGCATCGCATCCAGCATCCCTCTGTAACAGACCTGCGTTACAGACCTACAGCAGGATAACGCAGGTTACAGGTTTCCCGTGTTCATCGTAACACTTGTCCTGTAACACACCAAGATGTAACACAAGTAACAGGTCTCTGTCCCCAACACAACACTTGCTGTGTAACATTAAGGTGGGAAGGTAACCATGATACGTGACAGCTGGTGCAGAACTACAGCTTGACCTTAAGGAAAGCTGGTGCAGTACTAGAGGTGGTTCCTAGAGACAGCTGGTGCAGCTCTACAGTTGACCCCAGGAACAGCTGGTGCAGCTCTACACTAGACCCCAGAGACAGCTGGTGCAGCTCTACAGCTGACCCCAGAGACAGCTGGTGCAGCACTACAGCTGACTCAAGGACAGCTGGTGTAGCACCTTACGTGACCCCAGGAACAGCTGGTGCAGCAGTACAGCTGACCCCAGGGACAGCTGGTGCAGCAGTACAGCTGACCCCAGGGACAGCTGGTGCAGCACTACAATGGTGTCAGTCCCTCCCTGTATAACTACAGTGGTGTCAGTCCCTCCCTGTATAACTACAGTGGTGTCAGTCCCTCCCTGTATAACTACAGTGGTGTCAGCCCCTCCCTGTATAACTACAGTGGTGTCAGTCTCTCCCTGTATAACTACAGTGGTGTCAGTCCCTCCCTGTATAACTACAGTGGTGTCAGTCCCTCCCTGTATAACTACAGTGGTGTCAGTCCCTCCCTGTATAACTACAGTGGTGTCAGTCCCTCCCTGTATAACTACAGTGATGTCAGTCTCTCACTGTATAACTACAGTGGTGTCAGTCCCTCCCTGTATAACTACAGTGGTGTCAGTCCCTCCCTGTATAACTACAGTGGTGTCAGTCCCTCCCTGTATGACTACAGTGGTGTCAGTCCCTCCCTGTGTAACTACTGTGGTGTCATTCCCTCCCTGTATAACTACAGTGGTGTCAGTCCCTCCCTGTATAACTACAGTGATGTCAGTCTCTCACTGTATAACTACAGTGGTGTCAGTCCCTCCCTGTATAACTACAGTGGTGTCAGTCCCTCCCTGTATAACTACAGTGGTGTCAGTCCCTCGCTGTATAACTACAGTGGTGTCAGCCCCTCCCTGTATAACTACAGTGGTGTCAGTCCCCTCCCTGTATAACTACAGTGGTGTCAGTCCCTCCCTGTATAACTACAGTGGTGTCAGCCCTCTCTGTATAAATACAGTGTGTCAGCCCCTCTCTGTATGACTACAGCGGTGTCAGGTCCCTCCCTGTATAACTACTGTGGGTGTCATTCCTCTCGCTGTATAACTACAGTGGTGTCAGTCCTCCCTGTATAACTACAGTGGTGTCATTCCCTCGCTGTATAACTACAGTGGTGTCAGCCCCTCCCTGTATAACTACAGTGGTGTCAGTCCCTCCCTGTATAACTACAGTGGTGTCAGCCCCTCCTGTATAACTACAGTGGTGTAAGTCCCTCCCTGTATAACTACAGTGGTGTCAGTCCCTCCCTGTAAAACTACAGTGGTGTCAGTCCCTCTCTGTATAACTACTGTGGTGTCATTCCCTCGCTGTATAACTACAGTGGTGTCAGCCCCTCCCTGTATAACTACAGTGGTGTCAGTCCCTCCCTGTATAACTACAGTGGTGTCAGCCCCTCCCTGTATAACTACAGTGGTGTCAGTCCCTCCCTGTATAACTACAGAGTGTCAGTCCCTCCCTGTATAACTACAGTGGTGTCAGCCCCTCTCTGTATAACTACAGTGGTGTCAGCCCCTCTCTGTATGACTACAGCGGTGTCAGTCCCTCCCTGTATAACTACTGTGGTGTCATTCCCTCGCTGTATAACTACAGTGGTGTCAGCCCCTCCCTGTATAACTACAGTGGTGTCAGCCCCTCTCTGTATAACTACAGTGGTGTCAGCCCCTCTCTGTATGACTACAGCGGTGTCAGTCCCTCCCTGTATAACTACTGTGGTGTCATTCCCTCGCTGTATAACTACAGTGGTGTCAGCCCCTCCCTGTATAACTACAGTGGTGTCAGTCCCTCCCTGTATAACTACAGTGGTGTCAGCCCCTCCCTGTATAACTACAGTGGTGTCAGTCCCTCCCTGTATAACTACAGAGTGTCAGTCCCTCCCTGTATAACTACAGTGGTGTCAGCCCCTCCCTGTATAACAACACATACTGCTTACAACCCCAGTCTGTGAAGGATACATGATACATAATGATTACAGCTCCAATTACAGCTCCAGTCCATGGATGGTACATAATATATACTGGTTACAGTATGTATTACATCAGCAGCTCCACCACACCTCCGTCAGCAGCTGTACTAACCTCCAGAACCTCCCCACACCTCCGTCAGCAGCTGTACTAACCTCCAGAACCTCCCCACACCTCCGTCAGCAGCTGTACTGCCCTCCAGAACCTCCCCACACCTCCGTCAGCAGCTGTACTAACCTCCAGAACCTCCCCACACCTCCGTCAGCAGCTGTACTAACCTCCAGAACTTCCCCACATCTCCGTCAGCAGCTGTACTAACCTCCAGAACCTCCACCACACCTCCGTCAGCAGCTGCCCTGCTCTACAGAACCTCCACCACACCTCCGTCACAGCTGTACTGCCCTCTAGAACCCCATCCCCCCCCCCCCTCACACCTCCCTCCGTCAGCAGGAAGCTGCATATCTTCTATCAGGGACATGGTCGAGGTGTCAGCCCCACACACACCAGGCTAGAGACCCAGGGAGAACACAACAGCTGCGAGAATACGTTTCATATATACAATCACGTCATAAAACATGGATACGACCAAATCCCCCCCTTAACCCCCCAGAGTCTGGGGTGTCTTAACCCCCCCCCCCCCCATACACAGGGGCTGCTGTCTGAGGAACCAGTCTGGCAGAAAGGGTGGACGTCCAGCGAAGTCTCCCTCCACAGCGTAAAAAGGGTTTCGCTCCGCGTAACGTAACAGCTTTGTTGATCACCAACTGCTCATATACTGGCCTTCAGGGGGAGGGAGGGGGGCTGGCCTCGGGGGAACGAAGGAGGTCGTGTGTGTGTGTGTGTGTGTGTGTGTGTGTGTGTGTGTGTTCGTAATCTTTGGGACAGGATTCATATGTCTCCTTCCTCTTTCTGGGTCGACTGAAGTTGTAGGAGTGGAGGGAAGAGAAAGGATAAGAAGGCATGAATGAATGAATGAATGAATGAATGAATGAAGGAATGAATGAATGAATGAATGAATGAATGAATGAATGAAGGAAGGAAGGAAGGAATGAATGAATGAATGAAGGAAGGAAGGAAGGAATGAATGAAGGAAGGAAGGAAGGAAGGAAGGAAGGAATGAAGGAAGGGAGGAAGGAAGGAAGGAATGAAGGAAGGGAGGAAGGAAGGAAGGAAGGAATGAATGAATGAATGAATGAAGGAAGGAAGGAAGGAAGGAAGGAAGGAAGGAAGGAAGGAATGAAGGAAGGAAGGAAGGAAGGAAGGAAGGAAGGAAGGAAGGAAGGAAGGAAGGAATGAAGGAAGGGAGGAAGGAAGGAAGGAAGGAAGGAAGGAAGGAAGGAAGGAAGAGGATAAACAGGAGAAACAGAAAACATGTAGAAAATGGAAGTGGTAGGAGTGGAGGGAAGAGAAAGGATAAGAAGGAAGGAAGGAAGGAAGGAAGGAAGGAAGGAAGGGAGGGAGGGAGGGAGGAAGGAAGGAAGGAAGAGGATAAACAGGAGAAACAGAAAACAGATGTAGAAAATGGAAGTGGTAGGAGTGGAGGGAAGAGAAAGGATAAGAAGGAAGGAAGGAAGGAAGGAAAGAAGGAAGGAAGGAAGGAAGGAAGGAAGGAAGGAAGGAAGGAAGGAAGGAAGGAAGGAAGGAAGGAAGGAAGGGAGGGAGGGAGGAAGGAAGGAAGGAAGGAAGAGGATAAACAGGAGAAACAGAAAACAGATGTAGAAAATGGAAGTGGTAAGAGTGGAGGGAAGAGAAAGGATAAGAAGGAAGGAAGGAAGGAAGGAAGGAAGGAAGGAAGGAAGGAAGGAAGGAAGGAAGGAAGGAAGGAAGGAAGGAAGGGAGGGAGGTAGGAAGGAAGGAAGGAAGAAAGGAAGAGGATAAACAGGAGAAACAGAAAACAGATGTAGAAAATGGAAGTGGTAGGAGTGGAGGGAAGAGAAAGGATAAGAAGGAAGGAAGGAAGGAAGGAAGGAAGGAAGGAAGGAAGGAAGGAAGGGAGGAAGGAAGGAAGGAAGGAAGAGGATAAACAGGAGAAACAGAAAACAGATGTAGAAAATGGAAGTGGTAGGAGTGGAGGGAAGAGAAAGGATAAGAAGGAAGGAAGGAATGAATGAATGAATGAATGAATGAATGAAGGAAGGAAGGAAGGAAGGAAGAGGATAAACAGGAGAAACAGAAAACAGATGTAGAAAATGGAATACGAAATATCGTCTAGTCTAACTGGGGGAAGGGGGTTGTTACGTCACGCCCACTTGTGACGTCATGGGTTGACGTGGGAGATCGTGAAACACGGCTCACGAGCACCTTGCTACCCCCCCCCCCCCGCTGCGACGCCCCTGGCTCACAGACTCCTTCTGGTTCCTACGCCGTCCATAGCACTGTCCTTCGTGTGGCTCCTCACTGGACTTCATGACTTGTTCCTACATCACATGTTCCATTCATCCCTTCACTTACACTACAGCAGTACATGGGATGGGGCGCCCACACGAGTGTAGAACTCCCACCCCGTACAAGAGATGGGGCCCCACGAGTGTAGAACTCCCTCCACGTACAGTACAAGAGACGGGGCCCTACGAGTGTAGAACTCCCTCCCCGTACAATACAAGAGATGGGGGCCCCCCACGAGTGTAGAACTCCCTCCCCGTATAGTACAAGAGATGGAGCCCCACGGGTGTAGAACTCCCTCCCCGTACAAGAGATGGGGCCCTACGAGTGTAGAACGCCATCCCCGTACAGTACAAGACATGGGGCCCCCACGAGTGTAGAACTCCCACCCCGTACAGTACAAGAGATGGGGCCCTACGAGTGTAGAGCTCCCTCCCCGTACAGTACCTGAGATGGGGGCCCCCACGGGTGTAGAACTCCCTTCCCGTACAGTACAAGAGATGGGGCCCCACGAGTGTAGAACTCCCACCCCGTATAGTACAAGAGATGGAGCCCCCACGAGTGTAGAACTCCCTCCCCGTACAAGAGATGGGGCCCTACGAGTGTAGAACGCCATCCCCGTACAAGAGATGGGGCCCTACGAGTGTAGAACGCCATCCCCGTACAGTACAAGAGATGGGGCCCCACGAGTGTAGAACTCCCTCCCCGTACAGTACAAGAGATGGGGGCCCCCACGAGTGCAGAACTCCCTCCCCGTACAGTACAAGAGATGGGGCCCCACGAGTGTAAAACTCCCTCTCCGTACAGTACAAGAGATGGGGCGCCCCACGAGTGTAGAACTCCCTCCCCGTACAGTACATGAGATGGGGGCCCCCACGAGTGTAGAAGTCCCTCCCCGTACAGTACAAGAGATGGGGGCCCCACGAGTGTAGAACTCCCTCCCCGTACAGTACATGAGATGGGGGCCCCCACGAGTGTAGAAGTCCCTCCCCGTACAGTACAAGAGATGGGGCGCCCCACGAGTGTAGAACTCCCTCCCCGTACAGTACATGAGATGGGGGCCCCCACGAGTGTAGAACTCCCTCCCCGTACAGTACAAAAGATGGGGCCCCACGAGTGTAGAACTCCCTCCCCGTACAGTACATGAGATGGGGGCCCCCACGAGTGTAGAAGTCCCTCCCCGTACAGTACAAGAGATGGGGCGCCCCACGAGTGTAGAACTCCCTCCCCGTACAGTACATGAGATGGGGGCCCCCACGAGTGTAGAACTCCCTCCCCGTACAGTACAAGAGATGGGGGCCTCCCCACGAGTGTAGAACTCCATCCCAGTACAACACAAACAGACAACACACACACACACACACACACATACACACACACACATACACACACACACACACACACACACACACACACACACACACACACACACACATGGTTTAGAATACCATTAATGGTGGTGTCAGGCGGGCCTAAAGAGAGGGGGGTCCGAGGGAGTTACCATCTGTGTAAGCTGGCTGAAATGTGTGTGTGTGTGTGTGTGTGTGTGTGTGTGTGTGTGTATACCCACCTGCACTACGCACCTACGATGAGATAGTCCCATTAGGCTGGGCAATACGTCTGCCACAATACGTGGATATTATTAACAACTCCACTTTCATCTGTCTTGACCCCAAATCCATCTTGTTTACCTTATCATATTTCTGGTTCATTTCCTCACCCATGGATAGTTCCTGTGGTAAAAGCATTGAATACAGTCTTCTAATGTGGTAAATGCATTGAATACAGTCTTCTAATGTGGTAAATGCATTGAATACAGTCTTCTAATGTGGTAAATGCATTGAATACAGTCTTCTAATGTGGTAAATGCATTGAATACAGTCTTCTAATGTGGTAAATGCATTGAATACAGTCTTCTAATGTGGTAAATGCATTGAATACAGTCTTCTAATGTGGTAAATGCATTGAATACAGTCTTCTAATGTGGTAAATGCATTGAATACAGTCTTCTAATGTGGTAAATGCATTGAATACAGTCTTCTAATGTGGTAAATGCATTGAATACAGTGTTCTAATGTGGTAAATGCATTGGATACAGTCTTCTAATGTGGTAAATGCATTGAATACAGTCTTCTAATGTGGTAAATGTATTGAATACAGTCTTCTAATGTGGTAAATGCATTGAATACAGTCTTCTAATGTGGTAAATGCATTGAATACAGTCTTCTAATGTGGTAAATGCATTGAATGCAGTCTTCTAATGTGGTAAATGCATTGAATACAGTCTTCTAATGTGGTAAATGCATTGAATACAGTCTTCTAATGTGGTAAATGCATTGAATACAGTCTTCTAATGTTTCTTGATGAGTTCTCGTATATTATCTGAGGTCTTGTGGAATATTACACAAGATATCATTACAGGCTCTGTGGAGGGGAAGTGTGGATGGTGCTTTGTCGAGTGGAGGGTGTAGAGTGTGGGTGGAGGGTGCAGAGGACCGGTGGAGGGTTTAGAGTGAGGGTGGAGGGTTGTAGAGTGTGGGTGGAGGGTGTAGAGAGTGAGTGGAGGGTGTAGAGGGTGGGTGGAGGGTGTAGAGTGTGGGTGGAGGGTTGTAGAGTGTGGGTGGAGGGTGTAGAGTGTAGGTGGAGGGTGTAGAGTAAACAGGGCCGTATGGAGAGTGGGTGGTGGATGAAGAGGGTAGACATGCTATGTGGAGGGTGGGTAGAGGGTGGTTGGTGCGTATGGATAGTGGATAGTGGGTGTGGAGAGGGGTGGACGTAGGTGTGGAGGTGGGTGGTAGGTGTGGAGGGTAGCCAGGCTGTGAACGTCTCACTATCAACCTGTGGAGGGCAGTCGTGCCTTACTATCACTTCGTGGAGGGCTGTGTGGAGTGGTAGGTGGAGGGCAGTTGTGCCTCACTATCAACCTCGTGGAGGGCCGTGTGGAGGGGTGGGTGGAGGGTAGCCATGCCTCACTATCACCTCGTGGAGGGCCGTGTGGAAGGGTGGGTGGAGGGCAGACATGCCTCTCTATCAACCTCGTGGAGGGCCGTGTGGAGGGGTGGGTGGAGGGCTGTGTGGAGGGTAGGTGGAGGGCAGACATGCCTCCCTTTCAACATGAACGCAACACAACCACTCCTAACCTAACCTAACCTCACCTCACCTCACCTAACCTAACCTCACCTAACCTAACATAACCTCACCTAACCTAACCTATACAGTACAACAGTTGTACCTATACAGTACAACAGTTGTACCTATACAGTACAACAGTTGTACCTATACAGTACAACAGTTGTACCTATACAGTACAACAGTTGTACCTACACAGTACAACAGTTGTACCTACACAGCACAACAGTTGTACCTATACAGTACAACAGTTGTACCTACACAGTACAACAGTTGTACCTATACAGTACAACAGTTGTACCTACACAGTACAACAGTTGTACCTATACAGTACAACAGTTGTACCTATACAGTACAACAGTTGTACCTACACAGTACAACAGTTGTACCTATACAGTACAACAGTTGTACCTATACAGTACAACAGTTGTACCTACACAGTACAACAGTTGTACCTATACAGTACAACAGTTGTACCTATACAGTACAACAGTTGTACCTACACAGTACAACAGTTGTACCTATACAGTACAACAGTTGTACCTATACAGTACAACAGTTGTACCTATACAGTACAACAGTTGTACCTATACAGTACAACAGTTGTACCTATACAGTACAACAGTTGTACCTATACAGTACAACAGTTGTACCTATACAGTACAACAGTTGTACCTACACAGTACAACAGTTGTACCTATACAGTACAACAGTTGTACCTATACAGTACAACAGTTGTACCTACACAGTACAACAGTTGTACCTATACAGTACAACAGTTGTACCTATACAGTACAACAGTTGTACCTATACAGTACAACAGTTGTACCTATACAGTACAACAGTTGTACCTATACAGTACAACAGTTGTACCTATACAGTACAACAGTTGTACCTATACAGTACAACAGTTGTACCTATACAGTACAACAGTTGTACCTATACAGTACAACAGTTGTACCTATACAGTACAACAGTTGTACCTACACAGTACAACAGTTGTACCTATACAGTACAACAGTTGTACCTATACAGTACAACAGTTGTACCTATACAGTACAACAGTTGTACCTATACAGTACAACAGTTGTACCTACACAGTACAACAGTTGTACCTATACAGTACAACAGTTGTACCTATACAGTACAACAGTTGTACCTACACAGTACAACAGTTGTACCTATACAGTACAACAGTTGTACCTACACAGTACAACAGTTGTACCTATACAGTACAACAGTTGTACCTATACAGTACAACAGTTGTACCTATACAGTACAACAGTTGTACCTATACAGTACAACAGTTGTACCTATACAGTACAACAGTTGTACCTACACAGTACAACAGTTGTACCTACACAGCACAACAGTTGTACCTATACAGTACAACAGTTGTACCTACACAGCACAACAGTTGTACCTACACAGCACAACAGTTGTACCTACACAGCACAACAGTTGTACCTACACAGCACAACAGTTGTACCTATACAGTACAACAGTAACACCTAAACAGCACAACAGTTGTACCTACACAGCACAACAGTTGTACCTACACAGCACAACAGTTGTACCTACACAGCACAACAGTTGTACCTATACAGTACAACAGTAACACCTAAACAGCACAACAGTTGTACCTACACAGCACAACAGTTGTACCTACACAGCACAACAGTTGTACCTACACAGTACAACAGTTGTACCTATACAGTACAACAGTTGTACCTACACAGCACAACAGTTGTACCTACACAGTACAACAGTTGTACCTACACAGTACAACAGTTGTACCTATACAGTACAACAGTTGTACCTACACAGCACAACAGTTGTACCTATACAGTACAACAGTTGTACCTACACAGTACAACAGTTGTACCTATACAGTACAACAGTTGTACCTACACAGCACAACAGTTGTACCTATACAGTACAACAGTTGTACCTACACAGCACAACAGTTGTACCTACACAGTACAACAGTTGTACCTACACAGCACAACAGTTGTACCTATACAGTACAACAGTTGTACCTACACAGCACAACAGTTGTACCTACACAGCACAACAGTTGTACCTACACAGCACAACAGTTGTACCTATACAGTACAACAGTTGTACCTACACAGTACAACAGTTGTACCTACACAGTACAACAGTTGTACCTACACAGCACAACAGTTGTACCTACACAGCACAACAGTTGTACCTATACAGTACAACGGTAACATCTATACAGTACAACAGTAGTACCAATACAGTACCACAGTAATACCAATACAGTACAACAGTAACACCTAAACAGCACAACAGTTGTACCTATACAGTACAACAGTTGTACCTATACAGTACAACAGTTGTACCTATACAGTACAACAGTTGTACCTACACAGCACAACAGTTGTACCTATACAGTACAACAGTTGTACCTACACAGCACAACAGTTGTACCTACACAGTACAACAGTTGTACCTACACAGCACAACAGTTGTACCTACACAGTACAACAGTTGTACCTATACAGTACAACAGTTGTACCTACACAGCACAACAGTTGTACCTATACAGTACAACAGTTGTACCTACACAGCACAACAGTTGTACCTATACAGTACAACAGTTGTACCTACACAGTACAACAGTTGTACCTATACAGTACAACAGTTGTACCTACACAGCACAACAGTTGTACCTACACAGCACAACAGTTGTACCTACACAGCACAACAGTTGTACCTATACAGTACAACAGTTGTACCTACACAGCACAACAGTTGTACCTACACAGTACAACAGTTGTACCTACACAGCACAACAGTTGTACCTACACAGCACAACAGTTGTACCTACACAGTACAACAGTTGTACCTACACAGCACAACAGTTGTACCTACACAGCACAACAGTTGTACCTATACAGTACAACAGTTGTACCTACACAGTACAACAGTTGTACCTATACAGTACAACAGTTGTACCTACACAGCACAACAGTTGTACCTACACAGTACAACAGTTGTACCTACACAGCACAACAGTTGTACCTACACAGCACAACAGTTGTACCTATACAGTACAACAGTTGTACCTACACAGTACAACAGTTGTACCTACACAGCACAACAGTTGTACCTACACAGTACAACAGTTGTACCTACACAGCACAACAGTTGTACCTACACAGCACAACAGTTGTACCTACACAGCACAACAGTTGTACCTACACAGCACAACAGTTGTACCTATACAGTACAACAGTTGTACCTATACAGTACAACAGTTGTACCTATACAGTACAACAGTTGTACCTACACAGTACAACAGTTGTACCTATACAGTACAACAGTTGTACCTATACAGTACAACAGTTGTACCTATACAGTACAACAGTTGTACCTATACAGTACAACAGTTGTACCTACACAGTACAACAGTTGTACCTACACAGTACAACAGTTGTACCTACACAGTACAACAGTTGTACCTACACAGTACAACAGTTGTACCTACACAGTACAACAGTTGTACCTACACAGTACAACAGTTGTACCTACACAGTACAACAGTTGTACCTATACAGTACAACAGTTGTACCTATACAGTACAACAGTTGTACCTATACAGTACAACAGTTGTACCTATACAGTACAACAGTTGTACCTATACAGTACAACAGTTGTACCTATACAGTACAACAGTTGTACCTATACAGTACAACAGTTGTACCTATACAGTACAACAGTTGTACCTACACAGCACAACAGTTGTACCTATACAGTACAACAGTTGTACCTATACAGTACAACAGTTGTACCTACACAGTACAACAGTTGTACCTACACAGTACAACAGTTGTACCTATACAGTACAACAGTTGTACCTACACAGCACAACAGTTGTACCTATACAGTACAACAGTTGTACCTACACAGTACAACAGTTGTACCTATACAGTACAACAGTTGTACCTACACAGCACAACAGTTGTACCTATACAGTACAACAGTTGTACCTATACAGTACAACAGTTGTACCTATACAGTACAACAGTTGTACCTACACAGCACAACAGTTGTACCTATACAGTACAACAGTTGTACCTACACAGCACAACAGTTGTACCTACACAGCACAACAGTTGTACCTATACAGTACAACAGTTGTACCTACACAGCACAACAGTTGTACCTATACAGTACAACAGTTGTACCTACACAGTACAACAGTTGTACCTATACAGTACAACAGTTGTACCTATACAGTACAACAGTTGTACCTACACAGTACAACAGTTGTACCTATACAGTACAACAGTTGTACCTACACAGCACAACAGTTGTACCTATACAGTACAACAGTTGTACCTACACAGCACAACAGTTGTACCTATACAGTACAACAGTTGTACCTACACAGCACAACAGTTGTACCTATACAGTACAACAGTTGTACCTACACAGCACAACAGTTGTACCTACACAGCACAACAGTTGTACCTATACAGTACAACAGTTGTACCTACACAGCACAACAGTTGTACCTATACAGTACAACAGTTGTACCTATACAGTACAACAGTTGTACCTATACAGTACAACAGTTGTACCTATACAGTACAACAGTTGTACCTATACAGTACAACAGTTGTACCTACACAGCACAACAGTTGTACCTATACAGTACAACAGTTGTACCTACACAGCACAACAGTTGTACCTATACAGTACAACAGTTGTACCTACACAGCACAACAGTTGTACCTACACAGTACAACAGTTGTACCTACACAGCACAACAGTTGTACCTATACAGTACAACAGTTGTACCTACACAGCACAACAGTTGTACCTATACAGTACAACAGTTGTACCTACACAGCACAACAGTTGTACCTATACAGTACAACAGTTGTACCTACACAGCACAACAGTTGTACCTACACAGTACAACAGTTGTACCTACACAGCACAACAGTTGTACCTATACAGTACAACAGTTGTACCTACACAGCACAACAGTTGTACCTATACAGTACAACAGTTGTACCTACACAGCACAACAGTTGTACCTATACAGTACAACAGTAACACCTAAACAGCACAACAGTTGTACCTACACAGCACAACAGTTGTACCTATACAGTACAACAGTTGTACCTACACAGCACAACAGTTGTACCTATACAGTACAACAGTTGTACCTACACAGCACAACAGTTGTACCTACACAGTACAACAGTTGTACCTACACAGCACAACAGTTGTACCTATACAGTACAACAGTTGTACCTACACAGCACAACAGTTGTACCTATACAGTACAACAGTTGTACCTACACAGCACAACAGTTGTACCTATACAGTACAACAGTTGTACCTACACAGCACAACAGTTGTACCTACACAGCACAACAGTTGTACCTACACAGCACAACAGTTGTACCTACACAGCACAACAGTTGTACCTACACAGCACAACAGTTGTACCTATACAGTACAACAGTTGTACCTACACAGTACAACAGTTGTACCTACACAGTACAACAGTTGTACCTACACAGCACAACAGTTGTACCTATACAGTACAACAGTTGTACCTACACAGCACAACAGTTGTACCTATACAGTACAACAGTTGTACCTATACAGTACAACAGTTGTACCTACACAGCACAACAGTTGTACCTACACAGCACAACAGTTGTACCTATACAGTACAACAGTTGTACCTACACAGCACAACAGTTGTACCTATACAGTACAACAGTTGTACCTACACAGCACAACAGTTGTACCTATACAGTACAACAGTTGTACCTACACAGCACAACAGTTGTACCTATACAGTACAACAGTTGTACCTATACAGTACAACAGTTGTACCTACACAGTACAACAGTTGTACCTATACAGTACAACAGTTGTACCTACACAGCACAACAGTTGTACCTACACAGCACAACAGTTGTACCTATACAGTACAACAGTTGTACCTACACAGCACAACAGTTGTACCTATACAGTACAACAGTTGTACCTACACAGTACAACAGTTGTACCTATACAGTACAACAGTTGTACCTACACAGCACAACAGTTGTACCTATACAGTACAACAGTTGTACCTATACAGTACAACAGTTGTACCTACACAGTACAACAGTTGTACCTACACAGTACAACAGTTGTACCTACACAGCACAACAGTTGTACCTATACAGTACAACAGTTGTACCTACACAGCACAACAGTTGTACCTATACAGTACAACAGTTGTACCTACACAGCACAACAGTTGTACCTATACAGTACAACAGTTGTACCTACACAGTACAACAGTTGTACCTATACAGTACAACAGTTGTACCTACACAGCACAACAGTTGTACCTACACAGCACAACAGTTGTACCTATACAGTACAACAGTTGTACCTACACAGCACAACAGTTGTACCTATACAGTACAACAGTTGTACCTACACAGCACAACAGTTGTACCTATACAGTACAACAGTTGTACCTACACAGCACAACAGTTGTACCTATACAGTACAACAGTTGTACCTACACAGCACAACAGTTGTACCTATACAGTACAACAGTTGTACCTACACAGCACAACAGTTGTACCTATACAGTACAACAGTTGTACCTACACAGCACAACAGTTGTACCTATACAGTACAACAGTTGTACCTACACAGCACAACAGTTGTACCTACACAGTACAACAGTTGTACCTACACAGCACAACAGTTGTACCTATACAGTACAACAGTTGTACCTACACAGCACAACAGTTGTACCTATACAGTACAACAGTTGTACCTACACAGCACAACAGTTGTACCTATACAGTACAACAGTTGTACCTACACAGCACAACAGTTGTACCTATACAGTACAACAGTTGTACCTATACAGTACAACAGTTGTACCTATACAGTACAACAGTTGTACCTACACAGCACAACAGTTGTACCTATACAGTACAACAGTTGTACCTACACAGCACAACAGTTGTACCTATACAGTACAACAGTTGTACCTACACAGCACAACAGTTGTACCTATACAGTACAACAGTTGTACCTATACAGTACAACAGTTGTACCTACACAGCACAACAGTTGTACCTATACAGTACAACAGTTGTACCTACACAGTACAACAGTTGTACCTACACAGTACAACAGTTGTACCTACACAGCACAACAGTTGTACCTATACAGTACAACAGTTGTACCTACACAGCACAACAGTTGTACCTATACAGTACAACAGTTGTACCTACACAGTACAACAGTTGTACCTACACAGCACAACAGTTGTACCTATACAGTACAACAGTTGTACCTACACAGCACAACAGTTGTACCTATACAGTACAACAGTTGTACCTACACAGCACAACAGTTGTACCTATACAGTACAACAGTTGTACCTACACAGTACAACAGTTGTACCTATACAGTACAACAGTTGTACCTACACAGCACAACAGTTGTACCTACACAGTACAACAGTTGTACCTACACAGCACAACAGTTGTACCTATACAGTACAACAGTTGTACCTATACAGTACAACAGTTGTACCTATACAGTACAACAGTTGTACCTACACAGTACAACAGTTGTACCTACACAGTACAACAGTTGTACCTACACAGTACAACAGTTGTACCTACACAGTACAACAGTTGTACCTATACAGTACAACAGTTGTACCTACACAGTACAACAGTTGTACCTACACAGTACAACAGTTGTACCTACACAGCACAACAGTTGTACCTACACAGTACAACAGTTGTACCTACACAGTACAACAGTTGTACCTACACAGTACAACAGTTGTACCTACACAGTACAACAGTTGTACCTACACAGTACAACAGTTGTACCTACACAGTACAACAGTTGTACCTACACAGTACAACAGTTGTACCTACACAGTACAACAGTTGTACCTACACAGTACAACAGTTGTACCTACACAGTACAACAGTTGTACCTACACAGTACAACAGTTGTACCTACACAGTACAACAGTTGTACCTACACAGCACAACAGTTGTACCTACACAGTACAACAGTTGTACCTACACAGTACAACAGTTGTACCTACACAGTACAACAGTTGTACCTACACAGTACAACAGTTGTACCTATACAGTACAACAGTTGTACCTACACAGTACAACAGTTGTACCTACACAGTACAACAGTTGTACCTACACAGTACAACAGTTGTACCTACACAGTACAACAGTTGTACCTACACAGTACAACAGTTGTACCTACACAGTACAACAGTTGTACCTACACAGTACAACAGTTGTACCTACACAGTACAACAGTTGTACCTACACAGTACAACAGTTGTACCTACACAGCACAACAGTTGTACCTACACAGTACAACAGTTGTACCTACACAGCACAACAGTTGTACCTACACAGCACAACAGTTGTACCTACACAGTACAACAGTTGTACCTACACAGTACAACAGTTGTACCTACACAGTACAACAGTTGTACCTACACAGCACAACAGTTGTACCTACACAGTACAACAGTTGTACCTACACAGTACAACAGTTGTACCTATACAGTACAACAGTTGTACCTACACAGCACAACAGTTGTACCTACACAGTACAACAGTTGTACCTACACAGTACAACAGTTGTACCTACACAGTACAACAGTTGTACCTACACAGTACAACAGTTGTACCTATACAGTACAACAGTTGTACCTACACAGTACAACAGTTGTACCTATACAGTACAACAGTTGTACCTACACAGTACAACAGTTGTACCTACACAGCACAACAGTTGTACCTATACAGTACAACAGTTGTACCTACACAGTACAACAGTTGTACCTACACAGTACAACAGTTGTACCTATACAGTACAACAGTTGTACCTACACAGTACAACAGTTGTACCTACACAGTACAACAGTTGTACCTATACAGTACAACAGTTGTACCTATACAGTACAACAGTTGTACCTATACAGTACAACAGTTGTACCTATACAGTACAACAGTTGTACCTATACAGTACAACAGTTGTACCTACACAGTACAACAGTTGTACCTATACAGTACAACAGTTGTACCTATACAGTACAACAGTTGTACCTATACAGTACAACAGTTGTACCTACACAGTACAACAGTTGTACCTACACAGCACAACAGTTGTACCTACACAGCACAACAGTTGTACCTACACAGCACAACAGTTGTACCTACACAGTACAACAGTTGTACCTACACAGCACAACAGTTGTACCTACACAGCACAACAGTTGTACCTACACAGCACAACAGTTGTACCTACACAGCACAACAGTTGTACCTACACAGCACAACAGTTGTACCTACACAGCACAACAGTTGTACCTACACAGTACAACAGTTGTACCTACACAGTACAACAGTTGTACCTATACAGTACAACAGTTGTACCTATACAGTACAACAGTTGTACCTATACAGTACAACAGTTGTACCTACACAGTACAACAGTTGTACCTACACAGCACAACAGTTGTACCTATACAGTACAACAGTTGTACCTACACAGTACAACAGTTGTACCTACACAGCACAACAGTTGTACCTACACAGCACAACAGTTGTACCTACACAGCACAACAGTTGTACCTATACAGTACAACAGTTGTACCTATACAGTACAACAGTTGTACCTACACAGTACAACAGTTGTACCTATACAGTACAACAGTTGTACCTACACAGCACAACAGTTGTACCTACACAGCACAACAGTTGTACCTACACAGCACAACAGTTGTACCTACACAGCACAACAGTTGTACCTACACAGCACAACAGTTGTACCTACACAGCACAACAGTTGTACCTACACAGCACAACAGTTGTACCTACACAGTACAACAGTTGTACCTACACAGCACAACAGTTGTACCTACACAGCACAACAGTTGTACCTACACAGCACAACAGTTGTACCTACACAGTACAACAGTTGTACCTACACAGTACAACAGTTGTACCTACACAGCACAACAGTTGTACCTACACAGCACAACAGTTGTACCTACACAGTACAACAGTTGTACCTACACAGCACAACAGTTGTACCTACACAGCACAACAGTTGTACCTACACAGTACAACAGTTGTACCTACACAGTACAACAGTTGTACCTACACAGTACAACAGTTGTACCTACACAGCACAACAGTTGTACCTACACAGCACAACAGTTGTACCTACACAGTACAACAGTTGTACCTATACAGTACAACAGTTGTACCTACACAGCACAACAGTTGTACCTACACAGTACAACAGTTGTACCTACACAGTACAACAGTTGTACCTACACAGCACAACAGTTGTACCTACACAGCACAACAGTTGTACCTACACAGCACAACAGTTGTACCTACACAGCACAACAGTTGTACCTACACAGCACAACAGTTGTACCTACACAGCACAACAGTTGTACCTACACAGCACAACAGTTGTACCTACACAGCACAACAGTTGTACCTACACAGCACAACAGTTGTACCTATACAGTACAACAGTTGTACCTATACAGTACAACAGTTGTACCTATACAGTACAACAGTTGTACCTATACAGTACAACAGTTGTATCTATACAGTACAACATTGCACCTATACAGTACAACAGTTGTATCTATACAGTACAACAGTTGTATCTATACAGTACAACAGTTGTATCTATACAGTACGACAGTTGTATCTATACAGTACAACAGTTGTATCTATACAGTACAACAGTTGTATCTATACAGTACAACAGTTGTACCTGTACAGTACAACAGTTGTATCTATACAGTACAACAGTTGTATCTATACAGTACAACAGTTGTATCTATACAGTACAACATTGCACCTATACAGTACAACAGTTGTATCTATACAGTACAACAGTTGTATCTATACAGTACAACAGTTGTATCTATACAGTACGACAGTTGTATCTATACAGTACAACAGTTGTATCTATACAGTACAACAGTTGTATCTATACAGTACAACAGTTGTACCTGTACAGTACAACAGTTGTATCTATACAGTACAACAGTTGTATCTATGCAGTACAACAGTTGTATCTATACAGTACGACAGTTGTATCTATACAGTACAACAGTTGTATCTATACAGTACAACAGTTGTATCTATACAGTACAACAGTTGTATCTATACAGTACAACAGTTGTATCTATGCAGTACAACAGTTGTATCTATACAGTACGACAGTTGTATCTATACAGTACAACAGTTGTATCTATACAGTACAACAGTTGTACCTGTACAGCACAACAGTTGTATCTATACAGTACAACAGTTGTATCTATGCAGTACAACAGTTGTATCTATACAGTACGACAGTTGTATCTATACAGTACAACAGTTGTATCTATACAGTACAACAGTTGTACCTATACAGTACAACAGTTGCATCTATACAGTACAACAGTAACACTTACACATATACGTCAGTTACACTTATACATTAGAATAAGTTACCAAGTACAGTCTTCGTGTGAGTGGCCCCACAACTGCTCACAACTGCTCACAACACGATAACAACCGTCTCTCATTCGAGGCCTCACACCGCAATCATTGGCAACACCGCAAACAAGCAATTGAGAGGTTACCAGATGCCACCAACCAAACCTTATGAATCAAGAACGATTTAGTTTCATAATGAAATTCATATAACATTTCTGTAACCTGAATGTTAATTATTCCATTAACTTCCTGAAACTTCGAGGAAGGCATACATCTGTCAAAATAAATATTAGAATTACAAAATACGAAATGTTTTCTCTAAATAACTTGGGAACCAACACAGTAATGCTTCATCAACCCACAAATAAAAACAAAAAGATACAAGTTGAAACAACAAGGACAAATAAACTTGTAAAGTTTTTTTCAAAACAATATAAAGTTTCAATTGTTAAATAAAAGTTTATGATAGATAGTAGACTTCATCTATCAAAACCTTATATAGTTAATAGATTCAAGGTTTACAGGCGATAGATAGAGGAAGAACCGCTATGTTTACTGTCAATCTATATAGCATTTAAGAGAATATATATATATATATATATATATATATTAACACTTCTAGGATCATCAAAATCTCTAACAAGATTAGAATATTGAATCTACCTCTAAGTAATTAGAATATTGAAGTTTACCTCAAGAGAATTAGAACATTGAACAGTTTACCTCTAAGATAATTAGAAAATTGAACAGTTTACCTTTAAGATAATTAAAATATTGAACAGTTTACCTCTAAGATAATTAGAACATTGAACAGTTTACCTCTAAGATAATTAGAATATTGAACAGTTTACCTTTAAGATAATTAGAATATTGAACAGTTTACCTCTAAGATAATTAGAATATTGAACAGTTTACCTTTAAGATAATTAGAATATTGAACAGTTTACCTCTAAGATAATTACAACATTGACCTATTTACCTTAAAACCCTCGTTATGACCCGCCTCTTTCGACGTCCAGGCCCGCTGTAGCACTTTCTTCACCCCAAACGACCCAGTATCTTCCAACATCTATCGAAATCAGGGTCGTAGATATAATCCCTTTATCTCATATCTATCGTCTACTATCTATCGCCACTAATCACCTCGTCTATGTCACTTACGTTGCTATCAAAGGGTCAATCTACATATTTTCAAAGTCAAGTATATATTTCCAATATATTTTTTCTTTTCGTCACACACAAATCTTCAACACGTTAGAATTTCGTCTATCGTTACGATGGTAAGTGGAAGGAACTAAGACGTAACGCCTCGGGGTAACGTGAGGTTGGTAACGCTCGTAACAATCAGCTGTAACACATCACCTCTGAGGTTCAGGGAGCAACTGGCGATTTGACCATAGAATCGTCTTATTTCAGTTTGTATTTTTGTGAATTGGCAACTCAGCTCAATGGCGATATCTGGCATGTTATCCAGCTATATTTACAATAAGTGAATTAGGATAATAATCATTTATCATTTTATGTGTTTTTAGTAACTATTGTAGATTAAATAATCGCAAAAAATAGTTACTCATTTAAAAGCCAACAGATATCGTAAATAAGTTATTCTAAATGTTGGTTTTAAATACTTGGTTTAAGATTTAATAATATTCACATACTCGCTTATCTGCAGTATAAATAACTAAAACAATAATGCTAAATGACACTATACATAAATGATACAGAACTGGCTGATAATTTGTAGTCTTAATAGAGTAAAAATATAATTAATTATATAGAAAACGTGGCAGGACATTCCTGTAAGTGTCCAACCATATACATTTTTCACTTAAATTCCTATTAGTTTCGTGTTTATCAGATAAACATCGTCCATACAAATGACATCATACGATGTGATAAAATCCAGAAATGAGTCCCCATGTCAGCTGTATGGCTCGTCAAACATGGAGACAAAAGACATTCAAATGACACAGGTTTGGAATAACATACAGCTACATAAATTCATGTTGGCAGCCTTGTTTACATACTGGGGCTCTGGATGTGCAACTGGGTCTACCAGAGGCACGTTTTCTTTTTCGTAATTACGACCATATATCATAATGAAATGAACCTTCGCCTCAATACATTAGATTTACTATAACTGTAATTGATAATGATAACTATACTTGCTCGATCATACCCACAATTGGACATGGTTAGTAATGCTAATAGTAACCATGTATAGAAGTGGGTGTTCATTTAAACCCTTCTATAGCAATCCCTAAACATTTCCACTTGTAATCATCCAAATGCTTGCGATCGTCTATAGAAAAATGCTTCCAGGTTCAGCTGAACTGTGTATAGTTCGGGATATACGATAGGTAAACACAATAAAGATTGGGTCTAATTTAGGAGAGAAGGATTTATGGAAATAGAACAATGAAAATGAATAAAGTGAACGTTTGTCTGTTTGATGTCGAGAGAATGACTGATAAAAAAAACCCCACTCATTTACCTCCCGTCATATTTTGATTAATTCTATTGTAAATTATGAGTTAATAATCACATTTAACCTTCGCATAAACAGCTCTGTAACTTTACTGACAGCTTTGGCAACTTTTGGTTGTTAATGTTATGTGTGTGTGTGCGTGTGTAATGACATCATTTCTACGAATTATAGCAGCTATAAAGGTAATTTGGAATGTGTTCTGATCATGTTCATCTTACTGCTACACACGGAGCTGATGATGGTTTTGAGTTCTCTACACAACAGTGTTCTAATAACAACTGTATGTAAAAGTGTTAATGTTGCCTTTTTTTCATAAAGTCTCAATTACATTTGTTTTATAGAAGTCTCAAATATAATTTCAGTAAATCTCCTTTCCTCACTATACAGCATTCCGACCTATAATGGCTCGCTATTGAAATATTTTATAATTGGACACTGCTTTATTCATTTTTTTTTTTCCAAACCCCTTTCCCCCCATCAACAATTTAAATAACAGTTCTAAAAAGAATTAACTGGCCAGATATATATGGGAGAGCAGCTAGGTCAGGGTCGGGTACAGGCTCATCTGGATTAGCTTACAGTTCGCTACATTTAATGTGTATGCGCACGCATGGCTTCCCGTCAATCACTTTCAACTTTATCGTATTTTCCTCTGATGGAGAACATCGGTTTTATTCCATTCCTTCTTTATATTTATATCTTTTATCTTCCCAATTTCCAGCAAACTTGTTTTTGGCCCTAAGGGCCAGTTGTGTTGAGGGTTTAGTGGCCATGTGTATGTCGAGGATGAAACAGTAGTTTTAATAACCTGGTCTCTCTGGGTCAGGGGAAAGATAATTGGTGTCAAGGGTCATTTAACACATTCATCAGCGTTCCAAAGTAATTCTTCATCTCCTTTACCTCATCCCTGCCTATTACCATTTCCCCATTTACTATCTTCGTTGCTCCTGCCATTTGTTCTCTGGTTCTCATCTCAATATTCACTTCCCAAAACATTTTCTTATTCTCCCAACTCTCATTTACCCTCTTTTTCAGCCCCTGCACCTTCCCCTTGACTTCTTGCCGCTCGCTGTCTCTTGTACATCTCCCAATCACCCGCGCTCCTTCCTCTACAAGTAACGCCATGGGTGAGGAGGGATGTGGCGAGTGCTCCCCCACCATTTCACACCCGTCCTCCACCTCACGTCACCCACCCACCCACCCACCACCTCACGTCACCTTCCCACCCACCCACCACCTTACGGCCCGTGAGGGAGGTGTGGGGGGTGTGTCACCCCCTCCCCCCCCCACACCATACCTAACGTTCACAGCCTGTGACAAAAAAAAAAAAAAACATAATTTCAGTTTAATTTCCCAAACTTTGCCAAACTCATTTACAAACCTCGTACATTTTCTGCTGGTGAGAGTGAGACAGCTGGTGGAGTGGGGGTGGAGTGGGTGGGGGTGGAGTGGGGGTGGGGGGGGGGCGCTCTGTGCTACACTTTTAGCCGACCCAACTGTTTCCAGGGGGGGGGGGGTGTTGCCATGGTGTCTGGTAGGGTAAGTGGTAGTTAATGTGGACGGTGGGTAGGAGGGGTGTTGGTTAATGTGGATGTTGGTTAGTGTGGATGTTGGTTAGTGTGGATGCTGGTTAGTGTGGATGCTGGTTAGTGTGGATGCTGGTTAGTGTATATACTGGCTAGTGTGGATGTTGGTTAATGTGGGGGTTGGTTAGTGTGGATGCTGGTTAGTGTGGATGCTGGTTAGTGTGGATGCTGGTTAGTGTATATACTGGTTAGTGTAAATGTTGGTTAGTGTGGATGTTGGTTAGTGTGGATGTTGGTTAGTGTGGATGTTGGTTAGTGTGGATGCTGGTTAGTGTAAATGTTGGTTGGTGTGGATGCTGCTTAGTGTGGATGATAGTACGACCCTTGGTTATGAAGACCTGGTCTCTGATCTGCGAGTCGTACCATCGTGATCAGTGGTCGTACCGTCGTGATCAGTAGTCGTACCGTCGTGATCAGTAGTCGTACCGTCGTGATCAGTAGTCGTACCGTCGTGATCAGTGGTCGTACCGTCGTGATCAGTAGTCGTACCGTCGTGATCAGTAGTCGTACCGTCGTGATCAGTGGTCGTACCGTCGTGATCAGTAGTCGTACCGTCGTGATCAGTAGTCGTAACGTCGTGATCAGTAGTCGTACCGTCGACATCAGTAGTCGTACCTTCGTGATCAGTAGTCGTACCGTCGCGGTCAGCCTGAGCAAGCAGGAAGGTGTGAGGCATGCAAGGGATAGAGCGAATTTGGACCAATGCGGTATACAGGGGGCGACGTGCTATCAACACACTGTCGATGGGAAACCTTAGGAAGGTCTTTGGTGAGGCCTGGCTGTGGGTAGAGTCGCTCTGGTCTCGGTCCAATATATACACTTGCAGAGAAAGGATATTGTGAGCGAATGAGGCCATCTCCTCGTCTGTCCCGGGCGCTACCTCGTCAGCGCTGGAAACGGATAATAACAAGTGCGGGAAGAGAAAATATGAGTTACGAGAGAGAGAGAGAGAGAGAGAGAGAGAGAGAGAGAGAGAGAGAGAGAGAGAGAGAGAGAGCACGCACCCCGCCCCCCCACATAACACACTACATGATACACATCATCATCATCACTCTGTATGAGGTATATAAACATCGATACATATCCACCGATGTGTATAATGTTTGGCGAAAGCACATTCACCTGAAAGTTGAGATTGGATGCCTCAAGTTAAATAGAGAGAGAGAGAAAAAAAAATATATATATAGCATTGACATAGTTCATGTTTACAGAGTGATCTATCTCGAACAAATATATAGAAAGGAAGTTGGTTGACATATTTGCATAAACAAGTCATGAATTGCCAGAGAGAGAGAGAGAGAGAGAGAGAGAGAGAGAGAGAGAGAGAGAGAGAGAGAGAGAGAGAGAGACGGTCTTAAGTCCCCCCCCCCCCCAGGTGGATGCAACACAGGGCCATGCAATTCCTACGCAAACAACACCAGACGAACGTAAATCCTACAGTAACCAAGGGTGAAATAGCTCACATGGCTCAGACAACCCTGGTCTGTTGGACCTTGAGTAAAGAGAAGGTGGGCAGGAAGAACAGGCTAAACCACGGAGGAACTACTTCGTAAGGTCGAGAATCCTAGGTTAAGTGAGGTTGATGGGGTCCCCATATTGTCTCACGATGTGCCACCTGGACGGAGAAGGGGCGTTTGTGTCGTGGACACGGATAGGGACAGGGCAGCAGAAGGACAGCAACAGGGCAGCAGAACGGGTAGCAGAAGGGGCAGCAGAAAGGACAACAGTAGGGCAGCAGTAGGGCAGCAGAAGGGGCAGCAGAAGGGGTAGTAGAAGGGGCAGCAGAAAGTACAACAGTAGGGCAGCAGTAAGGCAGCAGAAGGGGCAGCAGAAGGGGCAGCAGTAGGGGCAGCAGTAAGGCAGCAGAAGGGGCAGCAGAAAGGACAACAGTAGGGCAGCAGTAAGGCAGCAGAAGGGAGAGCAGAAGGGGCAGCAGAAGGGGCAGCAGAAGGGGCAGCAGAAGGGGCAGCAGAAGGGCAGCAGAAGGGGCAGCAGAAGGGGTAGTAGAAGGGGCAGCAGAAAGGACAACAGTAGGGCAACAGTAGGGCAGCAGTAAGGCAGCAGAAGGGAGAGCAGAAGGGGCAGCAGTAAGGCAGCAGAAGGGAGAGCAGAAGGGGCAGCAGTAAGGCAGCAGAAGTGACAACAGTGACAGCGACAGTGACAACAGTGACAGCAACAGTAGCAACAGTGACAGCAACAGTAACACAGTGACAGCAACAGTGACAACAGTGACAGCGACAGTGACAACAGTGACAGCACAGTAACAACAGTGACAGCGACAGTGACAACAGTGACAGCACAGTAACAACAGTGACAGAAACAGTAACAACAGTGACAGCGACAGTGACAACAGTGACAGCAACAGTGACAACAGTGACAGCAACAGTAGCAACAGTGACAGCAACAGTAACACAGTGACAGCAACAGTAACAGCAGTGACAGCGACAGTAACAACAGTGGACAGCAACAGTAACAACAGTGGACAGCGACAGTAACAACAGTGACAGCAACAGTAGCAACAGTGACAGCAACAGTAACAGCAGTGACAGCGACAGTGACAACAGTGACAGCACAGTAACAACAGTGACAGCACAGTAACAACAGTGGACAGCAACAGTAACAGCAGTGACAGCGACAGTAACAACAGTGGACAGCAACAGTAACAACAGTGACAGAAACAGTAACAACAGTGGACAGCAACAGTAACAGCAGTGACAGCGACAGTGACAACAGTGACAGCAACAGTAGCAACAGTGACAGCAACAGTAACAACAGTGGACAGCAACAGTAACAACAGTGACTGCAACAGTAACAACAGTGGACAGCAACAGTAACAACAGTGACAGCACAGTAACAACAGTGACAGCAACAGTAACAACAGTGACAGCGACAGTGACAACAGTGACAGCAACAGTAACACAGTGACAGCAACAGTGACAACAGTGACAGCAACAGTAACAACAGTGACTGCAACAGTAACAACAGTGACAGCAACAGTAACACAGTGACAGCAACAGTAACAACAGTGACAACAACAGTAACACAATGACAGCAACAGTAACAACAGTGACAGCACAGTAACAACAGTGACTGCAACAGTAACAACAGTGACAGCACAGTAACAACAGTGACAGCACAGTAACAACAGTGACAGCAACAGTGACAACAGTGACAGCACAGTAACAACAGTGACTGCAACAGTAACAACAGTGACTGCAACAGTAACAACAGTGACAGCACAGTAACAACAGTGACAGCACAGTAACAACAGTGACAGCACAGTAACAACAGTGACTGCAACAGTAACAACAGTGACAGCAACAGTAACACAGTGACAGCAACAGTAACAACAGTGACAGCACAGTAACAACAGTGACAGCACAGTAACAACAGTGACAACAACAGTAACACAATGACAGCAACAGTAACACAGTGACAGCAACAGTAACAACAGTGACTGCAACAGTAACAACAGTGACAGCAACAGTAACACAGTGACAGCAACAGTAACACAGTGACAGCAACAGTGACAACAGTGACAGCACAGTAACAACAGTGACAGCACAGTAACAACAGTGACAGCACAGTAACAACAGTGACTGCAACAGTAACAACAGTGACAGCAACAGTAGCAACAGTGACAGCACAGTAACAACAGTGACAACAACAGTAACACAATGACAGCAACAGTAACACAGTGACAGCAACAGTAACACAGTGACAGCAACAGTGACAACAGTGACAGCACAGTAACAACAGTGACAGCACAGTAACAACAGTGACAGAAACAGTAACAACAGTGACAGAAACAGTAACAACAGTGACAGCAACAGTAACAACAGTGACAGCACAGTAACAACAGTGACAGCACAGTAACAACAGTGACAGCACAGTAACAACAGTGACAGAACAGTAACAACAGTGACAACAACAGTAACACAATGACAGCAACAGTAACAACAGTGACAGCACAGTAACAACAGTGACAGCGACAGTAACAACAGTGACAGCACAGTAACAACAGTGACAACAACAGTAACACAATGACAGCAACAGTAACAACAGTGACAGAAACAGTAACAACAGTGACAGCAACAGTAACACAGTGACAGCAACAGTAACAACAGTGGACAGCAACAGTAACAACAGTGACAGCAACAGTAACAACAGTGACAGCAACAGTAACAACAGTGACAGCAACAGTAGCAACAGTGACAGCACAGTAACAACAGTGGACAGCAACAGTAACACAATGACAGCAACAGTAACAGCAGTGACAGCGACAGTAACAACAGTGACAGAACAGTAACAACAGTGACAGCGACAGTGACAACAGTGACAGCAACAGTAACAACAGTGGACAGCAACAGTAACAACAGTTGACAGCAACAGTAACACAGTGACAGCAACAGTAACACAATGACAGCAACAGTAACAACAGTGACAGAACAGTAACAACAGTGACTGCAACAGTAACAACAGTTGACAGCAACAGTAACAACAGTTGACAGCAACAGTAACAGCAGTGACAGCGACAGTGACAACAGTGACAGCAACAGTAACAGCAGTGACAGCGACAGTAACAACAGTGACAGCGACAGTAACAACAGTGACAGCACAGTAACAACAGTGACAGCACAGTAACAACAGTGGACAGCAACAGTAACACAGTGACAGCAACAGTGACAACAGTGACAGCACAGTAACAACAGTGGACAGCAACAGTAACACAGTGACAGCAACAGTAACAACAGTTGACAGCAACAGTAACACAGTGACAGCAACAGTGACAACAGTGACAGCAACAGTAACACAGTGACAGCAACAGTAACAACAGTTGACAGCAACAGTAACACAGTGACAGCGACAGTGACAACAGTGACAGCAACAGTAACAACAGTGACAGCAACAGTAACAACAGTGACAGCAACAGTAACAACAGTGACAGCAACAGTAACAACAGTGACAGCAACAGTAACAACAGTGACAGCAACAGTGACAACAGTGACAGCAACAGTAACAACAGTGACAGCAACAGTAACAACAGTGACAGCAACAGTGACAACAGTGACAGCAACAGTAACAACAGTGACAGAAACAGTAACAACAGTGACAGCGACAGTAACAACAGTGACAGCAACAGTAACAACAGTGACAGCAACAGTAACAGCAGTGACAGCGACAGTGACAACAGTGACAGCAACAGTAACAACAGTGACAGCAACAGTAACAACAGTGACAGCAACAGTAACAACAGTGACAGCAACAGTAACACAATGACAGCAACAGTAACAACAGTGACAGAAACAATAACAGCAGTGACAGCAACAGTAACAGCAGTGACAGCAACAGTAGCAACAATGACAGCAACAGTAACAACAGTGACAGCAACAGTAACAGCAGTGACAGCAGCAGTGAACGACCCCCCCCCCCCCAGCGGCCATATCTTTAATTTCCCAGATGAGAGGGGAAAAAAGGCCCCCCCCACTCAGGCCAGGCCTTAAATGAAACATACCTTAAAAAAGTCCCTTAAATTAAACAGACTTTAAATGAAAAATGGGGTTTAAAGAGATAAGAAAGTAAGGAGAGAAGGGGACGTATTGATCAATGAGTCTTTGAGGAAAGGGGGGAAATGTTATCGTTTTATAAAGGGAAACTTTGAAGTTGTGCCATTAGAAGGTAAGGGGGTTCAGTGTATTAAAAGGTAAGGGGGTTCAGTGTATTAGAAGGTAAGGGGGTTCAGTGTATTAAAAGGTAAGGGGGTTCAGTGTATTAGAAGGTAAGGGGGTTCAGTGTATTAGAAGGTAAGGGGGTTCAGTGTATTAGAAGGTAAGGGGGTTCAGTGTATTAAAAGGTAAGGGGGTTCAGTGTATTAGAAGGTAAGGGGGTTCAGTGTATTAGAAGGTAAGGGGGTTCAGTGTATTAGAAGGTAAGGGGGTTCATTGTATTAGAAGGTAAGGGGGTTCAGTGTATTAGAAGGTAAGGGGGTTCATTGTATTAGAAGGTAAGGGGGTTCAGTGTATTAGAAGGTAAGGGGGTTCATTGTATTAGAAGGTAAGGGGGCTCACTGTATTAGAAGGGAAGGTGTAAGGGGGTCCATATATTAGAAGGTAAGGGGGTTCAGTGTATTAGAAGGTAAGGAGGTTCAGTGTATTAGAAGGTAAGAGGGTTCAGTGTATTAGAAGGGAAGGAGGTTCAGTGTATTAGAAGGTAAGGAGGTTCAGTGTATCAAATAAGGAGTGAGGGTTATCATGGCCACGTGGTCTCAACACCACAACGGCTCATCCCCGAGTATCTAACATCCACACAGAAATCACACGAGACACTGGATTGTCGAGTATCAAGTTACCCACACACACACACACACACACACACACACCCAGCACTTAGGAGGAGACACACAATGTGTATAGAGGGAATGTATGTCAAACACTCCAGTGTGAGGCAAGGGAATCAAGTCCAGAGGTTTGACTGAGGAGAGATGATACCTTGGACTATATACGATCCGATTCTGTCCAGCACACAGAACTAGAGCTTCATCAGAGGTTTGAATAGTCCTCTGTACAAGAATCTTTTCACTTATTCATTAACGGCATCTATACAGGGTTTCCTGTTTTTATTAAGATGTATACTATAGGGTATAATGTAGTATATAATTTAGGGTATATTGTGGTATAACGTGGGGTTTTACGAGATAGATTAAGACATTAGAGTGATATACCACATATGTTTACTGTATTGATAGAGAGATAATGCATCAAGGAGAGATAAGAAAACCGAGTGTTTTTCTTTTTTTTAAAATATTGAGATGGTGGGAGTAAGACGTGGGGTTTTCCCAGGCACTAAACTTCAGTCAAGTGCGTCGTCGTCTGCCCCTGGACAGGGAAGCCATGCCGAAATCTGAGTTTATAGAGGTGGTGGTGACCGGAGAAGACTGAGGAAAAGAGGATTGGAATAGATTCGGAGGAAGAGAAGGGATGGAGATGCGGTAGAGCAAGGGGGGAATTTGGATCCGCTGAAGAAAGCGAAGCGTTAATGGAAAAGGGAAAGGAAAAATTATGTAGGAGACAATACATAGCCCTGAGGGACACCCATCACTGGTTATATATACAGACCCGTCGTCAGAGAGGAGGCTGGGTATGAGGGAAGGAGGGAGAGGCAAGAGGTCACACCCTGAGGTTGAACAATCTGAGGTCACAACGTAAGGTCACAGCTTGAGGTTGAACAATCTGAGGTCACAACGTAAGGTCACACCCTGAGGTTAAACAACCTGAGGTCACAACGTAAGGTCACACCCTGAGGTCAAACAACCTGAGGTCACAACGTAAGGTCACACCCTGAGGTTAAACAACCTAAGGTCACAACGTAAGGTCACACCCTGAGGTTAAACAACCTGAGGTCACAACGTAAGGTCACACCCTGAGGTTAAACAATCTGAGGTCACAACGTAAGGTCACACCCTGAGCTTAAACAACCTGAGGTCACAACGTAAGGTCACACCCTGAGGTTAAACAATCTGAGGTCACAACGTAAGGTCACACCCTGAGGTTGAACAACCTAAGGTCACAACGTAAGGTCACACCCTGAGGTTAAACAACCTAAGGTCACAACCTGGGGTCACAACCCACGGCTTTAGTCTCTGATAACAACATAAAACCCCCCTGGGCCTGAAGCTTATAATCTCAGACCACACAGGCCACAGTGACCCGCGCCTGGGAGGGCAAGACAGTGCCATACAGGCGACCCTAGGTTGCCAGAAGACCATAGAAGACCTTAGATAGTCAAGATCCAAAGTCCTCTTGCATAGACATGTGTGACTCGTCCATTTGGGCCAGACGGATACAGAGGTACAGGAAGAAGACCATCTGCTGTATGGCAGCTGTTGCCAGCTGTTGCCATGTGTCATCACTGCCATGTCCAATGGCTATAAGAAAGAGTCCAAATGATTACAGTCCACATGTCCATTGCCATCGCCCTGGGGGGAAAGGATCAGAAGTTTGGATCGAGGGAAAATGTCATTGCTAAATGCAACAGAGCTCGAAGACCCTCCCTCGGACCCCCTTCCCCACCCCACTGCCCCATGACCCACCCACCCTCCCCCCCTCCTCAACGCTAGGGGGTGGGGGGGCTGGAAGGGTCCTGGACTCAGACCCCACTCCATTCCCCCCCCCCCCTCTCCAACACTGGGGGCTGAAGGGGTCATGGTTTCAGACCACCCCCACTCTCACCCCCATGCTGTGGGGGGGGAGCTGGAGGGGAGGAGGGGGGGGTGGGGGGTCTGTGTCTAGACTCAGGTCTCACTGAAAACTTTTAAATTTATGGAAATTGTTCCGGAAGTTGATCATCCACCGAGCCGTGAGTTGATCATCCACCGAGCCGTAAGTTCATCATCCACCGAGCCGTAAGTTCATCATCCACCGAGCCGTAAGTTGATCATCCACCGAGCCGTAAGTTGATCATTCTCCGAGCCGTGAGTTGATCATCCACCGAGCCGTAAGTTGATCATCCACCGAGCCGTGAGTTGATCATCCACCGAGCCGTGAGTTGATCATTCACCGAGCCGTTAGTTCATCATCCACCGAGCCGTAAGTAGATCATCCACCGAGCCGTAAGTAGATCATCCACCGAGCCGTAAGTAGATCATCCACCGAGCCGTAAGTTGATCATTCACCGAGCCGTAAGTTCATCATCCACCGAGCCGTTAGTTGATCATCCACCGGGCCGTAAGTTGATTATCCACCGAGCCGTAAGTTGATCATCCACCGAGCCGTTAGTTCATCATCCACCGAGCCGTAAGTTGATCATCCACCGAGCCGTAAGTTGATCATCCACTGAGCCGTTAGTTGATCATCCACTGAGCCGTAAGTTGATCATCCACCGAGCCGTAAGTTGATCATCCACTGAGCCGTTAGTTGATCATCCACTGAGCCGTAAGTTGATCATCCACTGAGCCGTTAGTTGATCATCCACCGAGCCGTAAGTTGATCATCCACCGAGCAGTAAGTTGAACATTCACCGAGCCGTAAGTTGATCATCCACCGAGCCGTTAGTTCATCATCCACCGAGCCATGAGTTGATCATCCACCGAGCCGTGAGTTGATCATCCACCGAACCGTAAGTTGATCATCCAATGAGCCGTAAGTTGATCATCCACCGAGCCGTAAGTTGATCATCCACCGAACCGTTACTTGATCATCCACCGGGCCGTTAGTTGATCATCCACCGAGCCGTAAGTTGATCATCCACCGAACCGTTACTTGATCATCCACCGGGCCGTTGGTTGATCATCCACCGAGCCATTTGTTCATCATCCACAGAGCCATGAGTTGATCATCCACCGAGCCGTAAGTTGATCATCCACCGAACCGTTACTTGATCATCCACCGGGCCGTTAGTTGATCATCCACCGAGCCGTAAGTTGATCATCCACCGAGCCGTGAGTTGATCATCCACCGAGCCGTAAGTTGATCATCCACCGAACCGTTACTTGATCATCCACCGGGCCGTTGGTTGATCATCCACCGAGCCGTAGATAAATGTCCGAGATGTGTGACGGTGGGTGACGTCTCCTAGCCGGCGTCACAGTGCGTGTGTGTATGACGACTCTCTCCCAGCAACGGGAGGTGGGAACCTAGCAACAGGAGGCACGGTTCATCAACGGGAGGTGGGAACCCACCAACAGAGGGTACGGTTCATCAACGGGAGGTGGGAACCCAGCAACAGAAGGCACGGTTCATCAACGGGAGGTAGGAACCCACCAACAGAGGGTACGGTCCATCAACGGGATGTAGGAGCTTAGCAACAGAAGGCACGGCTCATCAACAGGAGGTAGGAACCCAGCAACAGGAGGAGACGGTTCATCAACGGGAGGTAGGAACCCAGCAACATAGGGTACGGTTCATCAACAGGAGGTGGGAACCCAGCAACAGAAGGCACGGTTCATCAACGGGAGGTGGGAACCCAGCAACAGAAGGCACGGTTCATCAACGGGAGGTGGGAACCCAGCAACAGGGGATGACGGTCCAGTAACCCAACAACGGAAGGTAACTGTCCATCAACGGAAGGAAACGGCCCAGTAACGGGAGATGACGAACTAGAAACGAAACGTGAGAGTCAAGTAACGGAAGGTGACGCCCCAGCAACGGGAGGTGACACCCCAGTAACAGAAGGTGACGCCCCAGTAACGGGAGGTGACGCCCCAGTAACGGGATGTGAATGCCCAGCAACGGGAGGTGACGACCCAGTAACGGGAGGTGACGCCCCAGTAACGGGAGGTGAATGCCCAGCAACGGGAGGTGACACCCCAGTAACGGGAGGTGACGCCCCAGTAACGGGAGGTGACGCCCCAGTAACGGGAGATGAATGCCCAGCAACGGGAGGTGACACCCCAGTAACAGAAGGTGACGCCCCAGTAACGGGAGGTGACGCCCCAGTAACGGGATGTGACACCCCCAGCAATGGGAGGTGACGCCCCAGCAACGGGATGTGACGCCCCAGCAACGGGATGTGACGCCCTAGCAACGGTATGTGACGCCCCAGCAACGGGATGTGACGCCCTAGCAACGGGATGTGAATGCCCAGCAATGGGATGTGATGCCCCAGCAACGGGATGTGAATGCCTAGCAACGGGAGGTGACGCCCCAGTAACGGGACGAGAATGCCCAGCAACGGGAGACCTACTGTTACCGTTGATCGACTCAAACCATTTGAGCATGGCAACGTCAGCAACAGAGGGTCGTTAACATGAGCCAATAGGCATGGCTCAACGTGAGGACCAGGGTTCGAAACGCTGCCGAGTGCTCGCACTTTGTCCACTATAGACAGCAGATCAACCACAGTCAGTCCGTTTAAACAGACGTCGGTTAAATCAACACGACCAGAAAGGGAGGTTTGACTGGCGCTGAGAAGCCAAGACACAGAAGCAGGCTTCATAGTACACTGAGGTGGTGGTGTTCTTCTCAGCTCACATTCGCAGCTCAAGTTTTCTCAGTCCATCTTGGACCCCGTCCCTGGCTTCAGGTCACGCGCTCAGACCATGTATTACTAGCCACGGACCCGCCCCCAGGTCTCAGGGCAAGCCACGGACCCGCCTCAGGTCTCAGGGGAAGGGAGACCACAAACCACCAGCCAGAGACCCTCTCAGGTCTCAGGGCAATGGAGACCACAAACCACCAGCCAGAGACCCTCTCAGGTCTCAGGGCAAATCAGACCACGAACCACCAGCCAGAGTCCCTACCAGGCTGAGCTCAGGCCACGCGCTCAGAACACCTATTTCAAAACTAGGGACCCGCCCAGGTCTCAGGGCAAGTCGGACCACGTAGGGCCATAAACCACCCAGGTCACTTCATCACCCACGGACAAAAACCTCCAAATAAATTCTCCAAATTCTCCCCCCCCCTCCCCCTCCCCCCCTCCCCCTCCAAATGCTGGGGACGTGGCCCGCGCCATAGAGGTAAGCACGTCAAGTAACTCGTTACGATAAGCACTAAGTAACTCGTTACGATAAGCACATCAAGTAACTCGTTACGATAAACATTAAGTCGTTACGATGAGCACTAAGTAACTCGTTACGATAAGCACATCAAGTAACTCGTTACGATAAGCACACTAAGTAACTCGTTACGATAAGCACACCAAGTAACTCGTTACGATAAGCACACTAAGTAACTCGTTACGATAAGAACATCAAGTAACTCGTTACGATAAGCACTAAGTAACTCGTTAGATAAGCACTAAGTAACTCGTTACGATAAGCACATCAAGTAACTCGTTACGATATGCACTAAGTAACTCGTTACGATAAGCACATCAAGTAACTCGTTACGATAAGCACATCAAGTAACTCGTTACGATAAACACTAAATAACTCGTTACGATAAGCACATCAAGTAACTCGTTACGATATGCGCTAAGTAACTCGTTACGATAAGCACATCAAGTAACTCGTTACGATAAGCACACTAAGTAACTCGTTACGATAAGCACATCAAGTAACTCGTTACGATAAGCACTAAGTAACTCGTTAGATAAGCACTAAGTAACTCGTTAGATAAGCACTAAGTAACTCGTTACGATAAGCACATCAAGTAACTCGTTACGATAAGCACTAAGTAACTCGTTACGATAAGCACACTAAGTAACTCGTTACAATAAGCACTAAGTAACTCGTTACGATAAGCACTAAGTAACTCGTTACGATAAGCACATCAAGTAACTCGTTACGATAAACATTAAGTCGTTACGATGAGCACTAAGTAACTCTTTACGATAAGCACTAAGTAACTCGTTACGATAAGCACATCAAGTAACTCGTTACGATAAGCACATTAAGTAACTCGTTACGATAAGCACTAAGTAACTCGTTACGATAAACATTAAGTCGTTACGATGAGCACTAAGTAACTCTTTACGATAAACACTAAGTAACTCGTTACGATAAGCACATCAAGTAACTCGTTACGATAAGCACATCAAGTAACTCGTTACGATAAACATTAAGTCGTTACGATGAGCACTAAGTAACTCTTTACGATAAGCACTAAGTAACTCGTTACGATAAGCACATCAAGTAACTCGTTACGATAAGCACATTAAGTAACTCGTTACGATAAGCACTAAGTAACTCGTTACGATAAACATTAAGTCGTTACGATGAGCACTAAGTAACTCGTTACGATAAGCACTAAGTAACTCGTTACGATAAGCACATCAAGTAACTCGTTACGATAAACATTAAGTCGTTACGATGAGCACTAAGTAACTCTTTACGATAAGCACTAAGTAACTCGTTACGATAAGCACATCAAGTAACTCGTTACGATAAGCACATTAAGTAACTCGTTACGATAAGCACTAAGTAACTCGTTACGATAAACATTAAGTCGTTACGATGAGCACTAAGTAACTCGTTACGATAAGCACTAAGTAACTCGTTACGATATGCACTAAGTAATCAACGCTTCTGGATTACCAGGTCTTAAATTATTATCTCAAGAGTCGTAGCCAAGAACGAAGGCTGGTTGTGGAGCTCTCTCTCTCTCTCTCTCTCTCTCTCTCTCTCTCTCTCTCTCTCTCTCTCTCTCTCTATCTATCTATCTATCTATCTTTGAGCCGGGTCGTGAGGAAGGGTCGTGACGACCAGGGTCGTGAGGAAGGATCATGAGGAAGGGTCGTGTTGACCAGGGTCGTGAGGAAGGGTCGTGAGGAAGGGTCGTGTTGACCAGGGTCGTGAGGAAGGGTCGTGTTGACCAGGGTCGTGAGGAAGGGTCGTGTTGACCAGTGTCGTGAGGAAGGATCATGAGGAAGGGTCGTGATGACCAGGGTCGTGAGGAAGGGTCGTGTTGACCAGGGTCGTGAGGAAGGATCATGAGGAAGGGTCGTGATGACCAGGGTCGTGAGGAAGGGTCGTGTTGACCAGGGTCGTGAGGAAGGGTCGTGTTGACCAGGGTCGTGAGGAAGGGTCGTGAGGAAGGGTCGTGTTGACCAGGGTCGTGAGGAAGGGTCGTGAGGAAGGGTCGTGTTGACCAGGGTCGTGAGGAAGGGTCGTGTTGACCAGGGTCGTGAGGAAGGGTCGTGATGACCTGGGTCGTGAGGAAGGGTCGTGTTGACCAGGGTCGTGAGGAAGGGTCGTGTTGACCAGGGTCGTGAGGAAGGGTCGTGATGACCTGGGTCGTGAGGAAGGGTCGTGTTGACCAGGGTCGTGAGGAAGGGTCGTGTTGACCAGGGTCGTGAGGAAGGGTCGTGATGACCTGGGTCGTGAGGAAGGGTCGTGAGGAAGGGCCGTGAGGAAGGGTCGTGACGACCAGGGTCGTGACGACCAGGGTCGTGGGGAAGTCGTGATGAGCCGGGGTTGTGCCTTCCTCTGGACCTTCTCCATTAGATCTCCATGTTTCCATAAGTCCGTTGACCAAACTTTGATTCTTTTTCCTACTCATTCGCCATCTCTCGCGTTTGCGATGTAGCGCCAGAAATAGGCGAAGAATGGCTTCAATCGCGAGCACATCCACTGTTTAACTGCCATGTGCAGTGTACCAAAACCAGAGCCCCTTATCCACAGCCAAGCCCTGCACACCTTTCTGTGACTTCCCTAACCACTCTTGGTTCAGTCCATTAACAGCACCGTCGCCCCCTATATACCACTTCATATCCAGCATTTTGCTCTGACTTTAACTGAAGCTGTACACGATTTTTTTCCTTTACAGATTCTCCATCCACATGAATTATAAAATTTGAATATTAATTAACAATAAAACTCGCCCCCTATTTATTCTCTTAATGTTGTTTTCACACACAACACATTCATATACCATATTTTCCTGTAACATATTTCTTTCACTGTGTTCCATCATCATCATCATCATCTCTTTCCATTTAGAACATCACCTAACCTACACTATAGCTTATCTAAGTCGAATTTTAAGTACATACGATCCCAGACACTCCGTATATCTCTCATGACCAAGGCATCATCTGCAAATAGGTTCAGGTGTGATGAATCCAGTCTCTTTGGCATGTCTTTATTTACACCAGGAGTAAATACGACCCAGAGACGTACCACTGGGAAACCCTAAGCCACTGAGAAATAGCACATCAGACTTACGTCCTCTCTTTCCTTCCCACTGAGTAATTCCACTCCAGCGAAGGAGATTTTCCCTTTACGTCTTCTTGAAGACCAAGCTTCTTTATACCAACATCATATGTGTGTGTGTGTGTGTGTGGGACAGCGTCAAATGCTTTCTGGCGGTCCAGGACGACAAAGCCACCTCGCGTAGCTCTTTCATCTCGCCTCTATCAAAGGAGTGTCGAGAATTTCTTGCACAGAACCATCTGCCTTCGAACCCACAATGGGTCTGTCAGGTGTGCGCTTACAATTTGTGTGTTGCTGGGAGGCACTTCTACACTCGTGTGTGTGTGTGTGTGTGTGTCTCTACCTATGTGTGTAATCACCTATGATCATTTGATCACCTACAAGATGATGTCCCTATGTTCAAAAACCCCAAATGATCAAAAGTCTTTCTCAAGTCAGTTAATGTCCAGCCAGCCTTCCACTTTCCAGTCATTAACCTGGGGGAAGGTAAGATGCCTGTGTTGACTGACTTGTGGAGAAGAATATAAAAATAAGTTCAGGGATCCAGGTATCCCGTGGAGCACAACGGTACGAGGACAACGGTGTGGCCCCTGAGCACAACGGTGTGGCCCCTGAGGACAACGGCGTGGCCCCTGAGCACAAGTTGTGGCCCCTGAAGACAACGATGTGGCCCCTGAGCACAATGATGTGGCCCCTGAGGGCAACGATGTGGCCCCTGAGCACAATGGTGTGGCCCCTGGGGGCAACGGTGTGGCCCCTGAGGGCAACGGTGTTGCCCCTGAGGACAACGATGTGGCCCCTGAGCACAATGGTGTGGCCCCTGAGGGCAACGGTGTGGCCCCTGAGCACAACGGTGTGGTCCCTGAGGACAACGGTGTAGCCCCTGAGGGCAACGGTGTGGCCCCTGAGCACAACGGTGTGGTCCCTGAGGGCAACGGTGTGGCCCCTGAGGACAACGGTGTGGCCCCTGAGGACAACGGCGTGGCCCCTGAGCACAAGTTGTGGCCCCTGAGGACAACGATGTGGCCCCTGAGCACAATGGTGTGGCCCCTGAGGGCAACGATGTGGCCCCTGAGCACAATGGTGTGGCCCCTGAGGGCAACGGTGTGGCCCCTGAGGGCAACGGTGTGGCCCCTGAGGACAACGATGTGGCCCCTGAGCACAATGGTGTGGCCCCTGAGGGCAACGGTGTGGCCCCTGAGCACAACGGTATGGTCCCTGAGGACAACGGTGTAGCCCCTGAGGGCAACGGTGTGGCCCCTGAGCACAACGGTGTGGTCCCTGAGGGCAACGGTGTGGCCCCTGAGGACAACGGTGTGGCCCCTGAAGATAATGGTGTGGCCCCTGAGGGCAACGGTTTGGCCCCTGAGCACAACGCTGTGGCCCCTGAGCACAACGCTGTGGCCCCTGAGCACAACGGTGTGGCCCCTGAGGACAACGGTGTGGCCCCTGAGGACAACGGTGTGGCCCCTGAGCACAACAGTGTGGCCCCTGAGGACAACGGTGTGGCCCCTGAGGACAACGGTGTGGCCCCTGAGCACAACGGTGTGGCCCCTGAGGACAACGGTGTGGCCCCTGAGCACAACGGTGTGGCCCCTGAGCACAACAGTGTGGCCCCTGAGGACAACGGTGTGGCCCCTGAGGACAACGGTGTGGCCCCTGAGCACAATGGTGCGGCCCTTGAGCACGACGGTACGATCCTTGAGTACGACGGTGCGACCCTTGAGTACGACGGTACGACCCTTGAGCACGACGGTACGACCCTTGAGCACGTCGGTGCAACCCTTGAGCACGACGGTACGACCCTTGAGCACGTCGGTGCGGCCCTTGAGCACGACGGTACGACCCTTGAGCACGTCGGTGCGACCCTTTAGCACGACGGTATGCCCTTTGAGCACGACGGTACAACCCTTGAGCACGACGGTACAACCTTTGAGCACGATGGTACAACCCTTGCCCACGACGGCACGACCTTTGAGCACGACGGTACGACCCTCAAGCACGACGGTGCGACCTTTGAGCACGACAGCACGACCCTTGAGCACGACGGTACGACCCTTGAGCACGACGGTGCGGTCCTTGCGCACGACGGTACGGCCCTTGAGCACGACGGCACGACCTTTGAGCACGACGGCACGACCTTTGAGCACGATGGTGGTGAGGAGGTGGTGGTGGTGAGGAGGTGGTGGTGGTGAGGAGGTGGTGGTGGTGGTGAGGAGGAGGTGGTGGTGGTGGTGGTGGTGGGGAGGTGGTGGTGGTGGTGGTGGTGGAGAGGAGGAGAGGAGGAGGTGGTGGTGGTGGTGGTGGTGGTGGTGGTGAGGAGGAGGAGGAGGAGGTGGTGGTGGTGGTGGTGGTGGAGAGGAGGTGATGGTGGTGGTGGTGGAGAGGAGGAGGAGGTGGTGGTGGTGGTGGAGGTGGAGGAGGTGGTGGAGGTAGTGGTGGGGGAAGAAAACATGAATTGCCAAACTTCATCCCTTACCATCGCCACCTGCCATGGTGGTGGGCCCCCCCCCCCCCCCCCCTAAGCCAGGGTCGACACAACTTGGCCTTAGATTAGCTTCGGTGTTGCAAGTTGTGCGGGGTGGGGGGGGGGGGTCAAGTCAAGTTAAGGGCAAGGCTGGGAGGGGGTGTGTTTGATGTTATGTGGTTACAACAGCCTTAGTAAGGGTCTGTGTTCCAGTCTTCGACTCCTGTGTTGGTTGCCGGGTTCAAGTTCCGATTTAAGTTCAAGTGTTACTAAGTTGATTCTTGGGTTTTTGTAACACTAAAGTCACTTTGTGTTTGTTGTGTTGCGTCCTTGTGTTGCTTTTAAAGTTGGAACACTCTGCTATTTCTATACGAGATAGATAATCTAGTGTTGACCTCGCTTAGATAAGGTCAAAGTTCGACAGGTCAGGAGGGTATGAGCTCCTCCCCCTCAGGGCTCCTCCCCCCGGTGGGGATCGAACCCTTAACGACGCCCTTGCCAGCGTCCACCTCCCCGCCCTTACCCTGCCACCAACACTCGCTATCATGTTAAGCCTTGGGCGCATCTCTTGATGTGCGGCAGGTCACTAAGGGCGCCTTGATGTGCGGCAGGTCACTAAGGGCGCCTTGATGTGCGGCAGGTCACTAAGGGTGCCTTGATGTGCGGCAGGTCACTAAGGGCGCCTTGATGTGCGGCAGGTCACTAAGGGCGCCTTGATGTGCGGCAGGTCACTAAGGGCGCCTTGATGTGCGGCAGGTCACTAAGGGCGCCTTGATGTGCGGCAGGTCACTAAGGGCGCCTTGATGTATGGCAGGTCACTAAGGGCGCCTTGATGTGTGGCAGGTCACTAAGGGCGCCTTGATGTGCGACAGGTCACTAAGGGTGCCTTGATGTGTGGCAGGTTACTAAGGGCGCCTTGATGTGCGGCAGGTCACTAAGGGCGCCTTGATGTGTGGCAGGTCACTAAGGGCGCCTTGATGTGCGGCAGGTCACTAAGGGCGCCTTGATGTATGGCAGGTCACTAAGGGCGCCTTGATGTATGGCAGGTCACTAAAGGCGCTTTGATGTGCGGCACGTCACTAAGGGCGCCTTGATGTGCGGCAGGTCACTAAGGGCGCTTGATGTGCAGCAGGTCACTAAGGGCGCCTTGATGTATGGCAGATCACTAAGGGCCCCTTGATGTGTGGCAGGTCACTAAGGGCGCCTTGATATGCGGCAGGTCACTAAGGGCGCCTTGATGTGCGGCAGGTCACTAAGGGCGCCTTGATGTGTGGCAGGTCACTAAGGGCGCCTTGATGTATGGCAGGTCACTAAGGGCGTCTTGATGTGTGGCAGGTCACTAAGGGCGCCTTGATGTGCGGCAGGTCACTAAGGGCTCCTTGATGTATGACAGGTCACTAAGGGCGCCTTGATGTGTGGCAGATCACTAAGGGCGCCTTGATGTATGGCAGGTCACTAAGGGCGCCTTGATGTATGGCAGGTCACTAAGGGCGCCTTGATGTATGGCAGGTCACTAAGGGCGCCTTAATGTGTGGCAGGTCACTAAGGGCGCTTTGATGTGCGGCAGGTCACTAAGGGCGCCTTGATGTACGGCAGGTCACTAAGGGCGCCTTGATGTGCGGCAAGCTACTAAGGGCGCCTTGATGTGCGGCAGGTCACTAAGGGCGCCTTGATGTGCGGCAGGTCACTAAGGGCTCCTTGATGTATGGCAGGTCACTAAGGGCGCCTTGATGTGTGGCAGGTCACTAAGGGCGCCTTGATGTGCGGCAGGTCACTAAGGGCTCCTTGATGTATGGCAGGTCACTAAGGGCGCCTTGATGTGTGGCAGGCCACTAAGGGCGCCTTGATGTGTGGCAGGTCACTAAGGGCGCCTTGATGTGTGGCAGGCCACTAAGGGCGCCTTGATATATGGCCGAACATCCAGGGCGCCTTAGTCTTCGCTGTAACTCATTTAGATAAAAATTTCGATAAAAGAAATCGATAAGAAAAATACATTATGGTCCATTAACGCGTAAAGTGATGGGGTAGAGGGATGGGGAACCGGGATGGGGCAGACAGACGGATATGGGGATGGGAGAGATTGGGATGAGGCAGAGGGATGGGAGAGATGGGATGAGGCAGAGGGATGGGGAAGTGGATGGGTCACAGGGATGGGACAGATGGGATTGAGAAGTGGATGTATTACAGGGATGGGGCAAAGGGAGGGTTTGAGTGATGGGGAGTAGGGATGAGGCACACAGACGAGACAGAGGGATGGGCGTAGGGATGGGGCAGGACGATGGGACACAGGGATGGGGGAAGAAGGATAAGACCCATCATTTCTCTCACTATCATCTATGCACCATCATCACGCTCCCATCATCATCACCCCCTCCCACCTCACTATCACCTACCGTAATCACCATCACCACACACCCATCACCCACCCACCCTCACTATCACCTACCATAATCACCATCATTACGCACCCATCACCTATCCCCCCTCCTCCTCACTATCACCTACCGTAATCACCATCACCGCACACCCATCACCCACCCCCCCTCACTCTCACGCGTCACTATCATCACTATTCTCAGCACCTCATACTGTTAACGCTAACATCACTATCCTCACTATCATCATCACCATCACTCGCTCCTCACCCATTAACACACTCACCATACTCATCTCCATCACCATCATAATCATCACCATCACCACCACTATCATCATCATCATCACCATCACTATCACCAACACCACTCACTATCACTATCATCATCATCATCATCACCACCATCACTATCACCAACACCACTCACCATCACTATCATCATCGACATCATAACCACCATCACTATCACCAACACCACTCACCATCACTATCATCATCATCATCATCACCATCACTATCACCATCACCACCACTATCATCATCATCACCATCACCATCACTATCACCAACACCACCACTATCATCATCATCACCATCACCATCACTATCACCAACACCACTCACCATCACTATCATCATCATCATCATCATCACCATCACTATCACCATCACCACCACTATCATCATCATCACCATCACCATCACTATCACCAACACCACCACTATCATCATCATCACCATCACCATCACTATCACCAACACCACCACTATCATCATCATCACCATCACCATCACTATCACCAACACCACTCACCATCACTATCATCATCATCATCATCATCACCATCACTATCACCATCACCACCACTATCATCATCATCACCATCACCATCACTATCACCAACACCACCACTATCATCATCATCATCATCACCATCACTATCACCATCACCACCACTATCATCATCATCACCATCACCATCACTATCACCAACACCACTCACCATCACTATCAGCAACATCATTATGACCATCTTTTTTCCATTTTTCTCTCTCCTCACTGACTGGTTCTCTCCCTTTTCCTCTCCTCCCTTCCCTCTCGCCCTTCCCTCTCCTCCCTTCCCTCTCCTCCCTTCCCTCTCCCCCTTCCCTCTCGCCCTTCCCTCTCCTCCCTTCCCTCTCCTCCCTTCCCTC
>NC_092290.1:18058453-18150953 GCF_036320965.1 Panulirus ornatus | reverse complement strand
GTAAGATGATGTCTTAAAGAGTAAGATGATGTCTTAAAGAATAAGATAATGTCTTAAAGAGTAAGATGATGTCTTAAAGAGTAAGATAATGTCTTAAAGAGTAAAATAATGTCTTAAAGAGTAAGATAATGTCTTAAAGAGTAAGATGATGTCTTAAAGAGTAAGATAATGTCTTAGAGAGAAAGATGATGTCTTAAAGAGTAAGATGATGTCTTAAAGAGAAAGATAATGTCTTAAAGAGTAAGATGATGTCTTGAAGAGTAAGATGATGTCTTAAAGAGAAAGATGATGTCTTAAAGAGTAAGACGATGTCTTGAAGAGTAAGATCATGTCTTAAAGAGTAAAATGATGTCTTAAAGAGTAAGACGATGTCTTAAAGAGTAAAATGATGTCTTAAAGAGTAAGACGATGTCTTAAAGAGTAAAATGATGTCTTAAAGAGTAAGACGATGTCTTAAAGAGTAAAATGATGTCTTAAAGAGTAAGATGATGTCTTAAAGAGTAAGATGATGTCTTAAAGAGTAAGATGATTTCTTAAAGAGTAAGACGATGTCTTAAAGAGTAAGACGATGTCTTGTACAGCATAATGATGTCTGATGAATTGTGATGACATGTTCTTCATTATGATAATGATGATAATTATGATGATGATGATAATGATGTTTACATGTTTATGATGATCTTGTTACTAGTCTATACGCTGGACACCATCATCAACCATTATCTTCATTCCTCTTGGTTCTCTCTGTTCCATCATTCCTCCTGGCCCTCTCTGTTCCACCATTCCTCCTGGTCCTCTCTGTTCCATCATTCCTTTTGGTTCTCTCTGTTCCAGCATTCCTCTTGGTTCTCTGTTCCTCCATTCCTCTTCGTTATCTCTGTTCCACCATTCCGTTTGGTCCTCTCTGTTCCACCATTCCTTCTGGTTCTCTCTGTTCCATCATTCCTTTTGGTTCTCTCTGTTCCATCATTCTTCCTGGTTCTCTCTGTTCCACCATTTCTCTTGGTTCTGTCTGTTCCATCATTCTTCCTGGTCCTCTCTGTTCCATCATTTCTCTTGGTTTTCTCTGTTCCATCATTCCTCTTGGTCCTCTCTGTTCCATCATTCCTCTTGGTTCTCTCTGTTCCATCATTCCTCTTGGTTCTCTCTGTTCCATCATTCCTCTTGGTTCTCTCTGTTCCACCATTCCTCTTGGTTCTCTCTGTTCCATCATTCCTCTTGGTTCTCTCTGTTCCATCATTCCTCTTGGTTCTCTCTGTTCCACCATTCCTCCTGGTCCTCTCTGTTCTACCATTCCTCCTGGTTCTCTCTGTTCCACCATTCCTTTTGGTTCTCTCTGTTTCATCATTCCTCCTGGTCCACTCTGTTCCACCATTCCTTTTGGTTCTCTCTGTTCCACCATTCCTTTTGGTTCTCTCTGTTTCATCATTCCTCCTGGTTCTCTCTGTTCCACCATTCCTTTTGGTTCTCTCTGTTCCATCATTCTTCCTGGTCCACTCTGTTCCATCATTCCTCTTGGTTCTCTCTGTTCCATCATTCTTCCTGGTCCTCTCTGTTCCATCATTCCTCTTGGTTCTCTCTGTTCCATCATTCTTCCTGGTCCTCTCTGTTCCACCATTCCTTCTGGTTCTCTCTGTTACATCATTCTTCCTGGTCCTCTCTGTTCCACCATTCCTTTTGGTTCTCTCTGTTCCATCATTCTTCCTGGTCCTCTCTGTTCCATCATTCCTTTTGGTTCTCTCTGTTCCATCATTCTTCCTGGTCCTCTCTGTTCCACCATTCCTCTTGGTTCTCTCTGTTCCATCATTCCTCCTGGTCCTCTCTGTTCCATCATTCCTCTTGGTTCTCTCTGTTCCACCATTCCTCCTGGTCCTCTCTGTTCCATCATTTCTCTTGGTTTTCTCTGTTCCATCATTCTTCCTGGTCCACCCTGTTCCACCATTCCTCTTGGTTCTGTCTGTTCCATCATTCCTCCTGGGCCTCTCTGTTCCACCATTCCTTCTGGTTCTCTCTGTTCCATCATTCCTCCTGGTTCTCTCTGTTCCATCATTCTTCCTGGGCCTCTCTGTTCCACCATTCCTTTTGGTTCTCTCTGTTCCATCATTCTTCCTGGGCCTCTCTGTTCCACCATTCCTTTTGGTTCCCTCTGTTCATTCTTCCTGGGCCTCTCTGTTCCACCATTCCTTTTGGTTCTCTCTGTTCCATCATTCTTCCTGGTCCACTCTGTTCCACCATTCCTTTTGGTTCTCTCTGTTCCACCATTCCTTTTGGTTCTCTCTGTTCCACCATTCCTTTTGGTTCTCTCTGTTCCACCATTCCTTTTGGTTCTCTCTGTTCCATCATTCCTCCTGGTCCTCTCTGTTCCACCATTCCTTTTGGTTCTCTCTGTTCCATCATTCTTCCTGGTCCACTCTGTTCCACCATTCCTTTTGGTTCTCTCTGTTCCACCATTCCTTTTGGTTCTCTCTGTTCCACCATTCCTTTTGGTTCTCTCTGTTCCATCATTCTTCCTGGTCCACTCTGTTCCACCATTCCTTCTGGTTCTCTCTGTTCCATCATTCTTCCTGGTCCGCTCTGTTCCATCATTCCTCCTGGTCCACTCTGTTCCACCATTCCTTTTGGTTCTCTCTGTTCCATCATTCCTCCTGGTCCACTCTGTTCCACCATTCCTTCTGGTTCTCTCTGTTCCATCATTCCTCCTAGGCCTCTCTGCTCCACCATTCCTTCTGGTTCTGTCTGTTCCATCATTCCTCCTGGTCCTCTCTGTTCCATCATTCCTCCTGGTCCTCTCTGTTCCATCATTTCTCTTGGTTTTCTCTGTTCCACCATTCCTCTTGGTTTTCTCTGTTCCATCATTCCTCTTAGTCCTCTCCGTTCGTCAATTCCCTTCACTTTTCTCTGTTCCTCCATTCCTCTTGGTTCCCTCTGTTCCAGCATTCCTCTTGGTTCTCTGTTCCACCATTCCTCTTCGTTATCTCTGTTCCACCATTCCGTTTGGTCCTCCCTGTTCTTCCATTCCTCTTCGTTCCCTCTGTTCCTCCATTCCTCTCGGTTCTGTCTGTTCCACCATTCCTCTCGTTCCTCTCCCAGTTCGTCATAACACAGGACCCATCCCAGTTCCTTCTCCCCCTCCCTTCCCCTCCTATCATTTCCTACACCACATGTCTTTGGCCACCAATATAATACCAGAATTTCTTTGGTCACTTTCTCCATCTATGTTCACTTTCTCCATCTATGTTCACTTTCTCCATCTATGTTCACTTTCTCCATCTATGTTCTCTTTCTCGATCTATGTTCACTTTCTCCATCTATGTTCACTTTCTCCATCTATGTTCACTTTCTCCATCTATGTTCACTTTCTCCGTCTTTGTTCTTTTTCCATCTATGTTCACTTTCTCCATTATGTTCACTTTCTCCATCTATGTTCACTTTCTCCATCTATATTCACTTTCTCCATCTATGTTCTCTTTCTCCATCTATGTTCACTTTCTCCATCTATGTTCACTTTCTCCATCTATGTTCTCTTTCTCCATCTATGTTCGCATTTTCCATCTATGTTCACTTTCTCCATCTATGTTGACTTTCTCCATCTATATTCACTTTCTCCATCTATGTTCACTTTCTCCATCTATATTCACTTTCTCCATCTATGTTCACTTCCTCCATCTATGTTCACTTTCTCCATCTATGTTCACTTCCTCCATCTATGTTCACTTTCTCCATCTATGTTCACTTTCTCCATCTATGTTCACTTCCTCCATCTATGTTCACTTTCTCCATCTTTCTCTCCAGTCACATCAGAGGGAATTCAGATATATCAGGTGGGTCTCCACCTGTGACACTCCAGGTGAACACCTCCCTCACCATCATGACCCTTGACCTGACCTCTGATAGTGAACACCTCCCTCACCATCCTGACCCTTGACCTGACCTCTGATAGTGAACACCTCCCTCACCATCATGACCCTTGACCTGACCTCTGATAGTGAACACCTCCCTCACCATCCTGACCCTTGACCTGACCTCTGATAGTGAACACCTCCCTCACCATCATGACCCTTGACCTGACCTCTGATAGTGAACACCTCCCTCACCATCATGACCCTTGACCTGACCTCTGATAGTGAACACCTCCTCACCATCATGACCCTTGACCTGACCTCTGATAGTGAACACCTCCCTCACCATCATGACCCTTGACCTGACCTCTGATAGTGAACACCTCCCTCACCATCATGACCCTTGACCTGACCTCTGATAGTGAACACCTCCCTCACCATCATGACCCTTGACCTGACCTCTGATAGTGAACACCTCCCTCACCATCATGACCCTTGACCTGACCTCTGATAGTGAACACCTCCCTCACCATCATGACCCTTGACCTGACCTCTGATAGTGAACACCTCCCTCACCATCATGACCCTTGACCTGACCTCTGATAGTGAACACCTCCCTCACCATCATGACCCTTGACCTGACCTCTGATAGTGAACACCTCCCTCACCATCATGACCCTTGACCTGACCTCTGATAGTGAACACCTCCCTCACCATCCTGACCCTTGACCTGACCTCTGATAGTGAACACCTCCCTCACCATCCTGACCCTTGACCTGACCTCTGATAGTGAACACCTCCCTCACCATCCTGACCCTTGACCTGACCTCTGATAGTGAACACCTCCCTCACCATCATGACCCTTGACCTGACCTCTGATAGTGAACACCTCCCTCACCATCATGACCCTTGACCTGACCTCTGATAGTGAACACCTCCCTCACCATCATGACCCTTGACCTGACCTCTGATAGTGAACACCTCCCTCACCATCATGACCCTTGACCTGACCTCTGATAGTGAACACCTCCCTCACCATCATGACCCTCGACCTTCCCCCCCCCCCTTCCCCCCCGGTTTCAGGATCCTGTGGGTAATATTGACGTGGGTGGTGTTGATGTGGATGGCGTTAACGTGGGTGGGGTTGACATGGGTGGGGTTGACATGGGTGGTATTGACGTGGGCGGTGTTGAGGAAGAGTCTTAGCTTCTAATACATAATGAAAAATATGCCTTGCAATACATACACATTATATTCTTCCTGAATAAATCTATTCTCTGTTGATTATACCATTAGAGAAATCATATAGCTGTAGTATAGCTGTAGTATAGCTGTAGTATAGCTGTAATATAGCTGTAGTATAGCTGTAATATAGCTGTAATACAGGATATGGAGACGGGTGCCACAAGCTGTATGTGAGCCCCAGGAGACGTGTGTGTGTGTGGAGATGGTGTTGCACGCACACCAGTGGTGATCTCCCTTACCTGACACTCCGCTGACCCTCACACTTTCTCTGGCCACCTCACCACTCGCCACCCACCTCACCACTCGCCTACACCACTCGCCATCCACCTACACCACTCACCACCCACCTCACCACTCGCCTACACCACTCACCACCCACCTCATCACTCGCCATCCACCTCACCACTCGCCTACACCACTCACCACCCACCTCACCACTCGCCTACACCACTCACCGCCCACCTTGCCACTCCCCATCCACCTCATCACCTGCGAACACCACCCACCTCGCCACTTGGTAGCGCCACTCACCACCCACCTCACCACTTGGTAGCGCCACTCGCCACCCACCTCACCACTTGGTAGCGCCACTCGCCACCCACCTCACCACTTGGTAGCGCCACTCGCCACCCACCTCACCACTTGGTAGCGCCACTCGCCATCCACCTCACCACTTGGTAGCGCCACTCGCCACCCACCTCACCACTTGATAGCGTCACTCACCACCCACCTTACCACTTGGTAGCGCCACTCGCCATCCACCTCACCACTTGGTAGCGCCACTCGCCATCCACCTCACCACTTGGTAGCGCCACTCACCACCCACCTCACCACTTGGTAGCGCCACTCGCCACCCACCTCACCACTTGGTAGCGCTACTCGCCACCCACCTCACCACTTGGTAGCGCCACTCGCCACCCACCTCACCACTTGGTAGCGCCACTCGCCACCCACCTCACCATCACCATGGATCGTGTCCAGCATGCCCGGGTGGCCAGACACTCTCCCTGGGCCTCCCTACGCTCGTCTCGACCAGAGAGCTTTTCCCAATCTGGGCCCTGAGGTGTTGCTGCCTCCCGGGCTCTGTGGAGATGTCTGTCTGGTGTCTGCAACACTGTGTTGCGAGGTAGGTGTGTGGGGATGTGTGTGTCTGCAACACTGTGTTGCGAGGCAGGTGTGTGGGGGTGTGGGTGTTGCAGGTGTGTGGGTGTGTGTGTCTGGAACACTGTGTTGCGAGGCTGATGCGTGTGTGCGTGTGAGGGTGTGTCTGGGTGTTGCAGGAATGATGGATGTGAGGTGGAGGACTACTGAAAAAGATTGCGAAGCAGAAAAGAGACGATGTGCAATAGAAGCGGAGAAGGGAAGTTAGAGCAACAGAGGTCTGTTGCTGGGGAAGCAGAAAGATGCAACACCCCAGATTGAAGCAACTGATGGCGTGTATGTAATGCTAGGAGGAACGGTGGTGTGAGGGGCGCGGTGTGAGGGGCGTGGTGTGAGGGGCGTGGTGTGAGGGGCGTGGAGTGAGGGGCGCGGTGTAAGGGGCAAGGAATAGAGTGAATTGGAACGATGTGGTATACCGGGGTCGACGTGCTGTCAATGGATTGAACCAGGGCATGTGAAGCGTCTGGGGTAAACCATGGAAAGTTCTGTGGGGCCTGGATGTGGAAAGGGAGCTGTGGTTTCGGTGCATTATTACATGACAGCTAGAGACTGAGTGTGAACGAATGTGGCCTTTGTTGTCTTTTCCTAGCGCTACCTCGCACACATGAGGGGGGGAGGGGGTTGTTATTTCATGAGTGGCGGGGTGGCGACGGGAATGAATAAAGGCAGCAAGTATGAATCATGTACATGTGTATATATGTATATGTCTATGTATGTATATGTATACGTTGAAATGTATAGGTATGTATATGTGCGTGTGTGGACGTGTATGCATATGCATGTGTATGTGAATGGGTTAAGCCATGTACAAACTAACACACTTAACTTGCTATCTAATACGTTATAAGCCATCTAAATGAAAACCAAAACAATATTTTCATTCTGATAATTTCCATCATCATTCCTTCAGAAAATGCAATTGTCCTACGTAGAAAAATGTATTGCCATACTGACTTCAACCAATACCTTTGTTACGGAATATAAACCTTAATGATTTGTGGTTACTGTAACATGTGACATGACTTATTGGTCCCACATATACAGTGTACGAACACAAAGGGTAAACACGAATATTATGTTGCACAGGTGTTATGGTTGGGCTATTCCTCTGTAACGAACATCACATCACTCACCTGTAACACTCAGGTAACGAACGTCCCATCACTCACCTGTAACACCCAGGTAACGAACGCCCCATCACTCACCTGTAACACTCAGGTAACGAACGTCCCATCACTCACCTGTAACACCCAGGTAACGAACGCCACATCACTCACCTGTAACACCCAGGTAACGAACGCCACATCACTCACCTGTAACACCCAGGTAACGAACGCCACATCACTCACCTGTAAAGAAAAAGAAATTATGGCTTAGACTTAAGACTTGAACCCATCAGGATGGGTTCAAAGGTTCCTAGGGAAGATTTGACCCATTATCAGACAACCAGAACCCATCGACCCACCCATCTTCCTCCTTTCTGATGGGAGTGTCCCCACACCTGCCACTGTCTCTATCCTCTAGCCACTGCCTCAGATACATCATCCCATCTGATGCATGCCACTTGCCTCTCACATCTAATGCCTCTAGATGTATAAACATTTTCTATCCCTATTTTGCATATCTTTACCTTAAAACGTCATTATACACACACACACACACACACACACACACACACACACACACACAGACATAGACAGACATAGACATACAGACAGACAGACAGACACATACACAGACATAGACATACAGACAGACACATACATGGTCACAGACATACAGACAGACAGGCAGAGAGACAGACAGACAGACAGACAGACAGACACACACACACACACACACACACACACACACACACACACACACACACACACACACACATATATATATATATATATATATATATATATATATATATATATATATATATATATATACACACACACATACGTCCCCTTTTCCATTAGTTTCCTCTGATCATAGTCTCAAGTCTATCTTCGCAATCCAGACACGTCACTTGGTCCTGATGGAATCTCTAAGAAATACTGAGAGACGTGAGATAACAGAGATAACACTGGCGATAACACAGACCTCGATAACACTGGCGATAACACAGACCTAGATAACACTGGCGATAACACGACGAGAAGGGAAGGTGCTGAGTGATCCAATGTTCGCGAACGTAACAATTTGAAATGAAAATTTATGGTAGAAAATGAACCCCAAATTGTTATTATATATTAGTCTTTTCTTCGATTTATATTTGATGTCAGTAATGATAACCGGGGTCATCATAACCAAGGTCATCATAACCGGGGTCATCATAACCAAGGTCATCACAACTGGGGTCATCACAACCGGGGTCATCATAACCAAAGTCATCATAACCAAGGTCATCATAACCGGGGTCATCATAACCAAGGTCATCACAACCGGGGTCATCACAACCGGGGTCATCACAACCGGGGTCATCACAACCGGGGTCATCATAACCGGGGTCATCATAACCAAGGTCATCAAAACCGGGGTCACCATAACCGGGGTCATCATAACCGGGGTCATCACAACCGGGGTCATCACAACCGGGGCCATCATAACCGGGGTCATTACAACCGGGGTCAACAATCATCATCATGATTCATATTATATAATAATTTTATGCTCAACAAGTTCCTATTTGGTGAACTTAAGTCACGCCTCAAAATAACTGAGACTGATAAAGATACATTAAACTCACTCCTAAAAAAATAAAAAAGGAAAGAAATGGGGAAAAAAAAGGGTTTACGTAAAATGGGGGGAAAAAAGGGTTTACGTAAAATGGGGGGAAAAAAGGGTTTACGTAAAATGGTACGTTAAAAAGAATTCGCTGCAAAATGAAATCGTACGGCGTAGGATATCGAATTTACGCTTGGATAGCGAACTGGCGTACATATAAAACACGACGAGTGGTATGGGAACTGGGGAGGGAGCCATCCTAGTGGCTCACGTCCACCACGGAGTTCGATCCTGGGACTCGGGATTGAGAAGGGATCCGATTGGCTCACGACCCCCATAGGGTTCGATCCTGGGACTCGGGACTGAGAAGGGATTCGATTGGCTCATGACCCCCATAGGGTTCGATCCTGGGACTCGGGACGAGGAAGAGATCCGATTGGCTCACGACCCCCATAGGGTTCGATCCTGGGACTCGGGACTGAGAAGGGATCCGATTGGCTCACGACCCCCATAGGGTTCGATCCTGGGACTCGGGACGAGGAAGAGATCCGATTGGCTCATGGCCCCCATAGGGTTCGATCCTGGGACTCGGGACTAGGAAGGGATCCCATCGGCTCACGACCCCCATAGGGTTCGATCCTGGGATTCGGGGGTTCGCCAGCAATGAGTCATGTTTACGATCACATGAAATCAGGTCATGAAGCTCAGATAAAGATTGATTCATGATTCAAAGGGATTCAGATAGACTGACATAGTGGCTTTCGGTAAAGCACATTAAATGTGATAGATAAATAGATAGTAATGTAGTTCAGTGGTAGATATATCATTTACGATTGAAGAAATAATCTGGCATTATTAATAGTATGAGAAAAATGCTTTCAGGTGATACTGGTTAATAACAAGAAATGAATACACAAATGTATAGCTGTATATAATAATGCAAAGATATATGTATATAATAATTCAAAGATATATAAGTCCTTATACCTTATTATATAAACTATATACCGAAAAGCCAGGATTAATTTTTTTGTACAACGGTTTAATTAGACTGTATTTTACAATACACTGCTCACCCCTAGTCACCAAACCTGACCTAAATCGAAGATAGATTAGAAACAAACACACAAAAGATAATTCCGTCACTCAAAAATAATCTTTTAATAAAGAAAGTCACAGATCAAAGATTACTTTTCCTGCAGTGATCAATTGCGGAGTTGATCCATCACAAGATTATCAAATAACTAAACGATTTTAACAACATAATTCACAAATATTCACTGTAGACAGTGACACAATGACCTGAGATGACCTGGGTCAAGTTATGAAGATGGAGTTGTAACACAAGGCGGGTCAAGGTATCTTTTCTGTAAAGATAATGCAAACTGGAATGAATTACCAACAGATACTACCAAAGACCATATATTGTGGTCATACACGTACGTCACTGATATCAGTTATCAGTAGATAAGCGCGGCTAAGATAGAGGATGTAACATAGGCACAATTCATTTTCTTATCTTTTTCTTAAGATCTAAGTTTCCTTCTTAGATTACCTAGCTACCAAAACTTGAACAGCATGCGTTTTCTATTCACTCTTTCCTATAGAATTTCTACGTCAGTATATTCTCTATATATTGCATCGGGTGGAGCCTTTCGTTTCACTACCCTGTGTCTATATAGATCAAGAAAGTCGGACCCTATCACTTACATCCATCAGACATCTTCATTGGAGACCACCAGGTCAGGTCTTCTGTTATCTGTCTCTTCCTATCTGTGTCTTTCCCATGTACTCGCTACCACTTCTTGCAACACCTACTTGGGTATTTTTGGGAGACTTTGGTTGTCCTTCTTAAATAAATTCTACCAAACAATCCTTGAGAATCGTAATGCTTCACTGGCCGGGTAGCCTCCAGCTGTGCTGAACGTATACCAGAGGTCATCTTCGCTTAGATGGAATCCAAAGTCCTTTCTACTGAACTTAAGTCTACTCAGTCGTGGTTTCATCGCTCTTCTCTGTAACTTGTCACATCAGGCACAAAGCTTATTGTACCATGAAGCTCTTTCCTTCTCCTGGTTATCATTCTGCCTTAATTTCTACTGAGAATGATCCCACAACTGCTGTTGTGGACCCATGTGCATTCGTAGTCATGTACAACTTCATCGAGAGAAGTTGTGATAATCTACCAATATATCTATCTAGTCCTTTACACACAGACATGATCGCCAAAGCCTCCTGCAACTCAACCATTGTTCCTCTTTCCCGACCTGACCATGATTCAGTCAACTACTAAGAATGGAAGTTAGAATGACATCACATTACATCGTCTCCGCTCCGATATACCTACACTGATCGTATATATATCCTATCCTATATTTTCTGAGGTCAAGACCCTCCAAGTTCTCTCAGGTCTACGTCAGCAGAAAATGTGGAGAGAATGGCATACTACTTCACGTCGTGAGGGAGTGTGTGCCTCAGTCTACGGCCCTTGCTCGTCTACATTGTCTCTGTAGCCTCACTTTATTCTTGGAACCTTGTCTTACCCCAGCCCTTCCTGGAGGAACGAGACTATTCTAACCCTTCTAACTGTCACCGTAATGGCTCGCTCTTCCAGTATTCCCAAAGTCTTTAAAACTCTCCTCAACTCTCACTTTCTTGGACACATAAAATCCCTTCTTCCTTCCCTCAGATCACCGGTCAGGTTTTCCTGGTGCGAAGTCGGTTGGTGACGTCTTTGGCCCTCCAGTGCTCCATCTCTTGAAGTTTTTTTTTTTCCTCAATGATTCTTCATGGCCCTCGACATCTCTAAAGCAGTTGACAAAGTGTGACATGAATCCTGACTCATTAAACTCCCTTCCTCTAGCGTCTCACGTAGTTGGGTTCAACTGCCGTGTCCTTCAGGGTTCATTCCTACGCCCTACTCTGTTTTCTCCCTAAACGACACTATTTCTTCAGCCTCCGTCTCTATACAGTAACGCTTGCACCTACGATTCTTATTCTACACTCATGGACTCTTCTTTTTCTCTCACCTCTTCATTGCGCAATTCGCAATGTCTTCCGTACATAACTCTAGATTCAGTCCTCTGATACATTGTGTGGGGAAGAAATAACCCAGTTAACTCCAAAGGTCCAAAGTCATAATATCTACCAAAATATCTTTCTAATTATCTATCGCTTCCTTCAATAAAATTTAGAAATAACTGCAATGCAACGTGGGAAAATGATATGAACACATTACTCTTAACCATATACTTCATCCTGTCTTAGAAATCGGCGTTACCATGTGAACAGTGGCCTCCATAACCCTTGTATATAGAGCACGGCTCACATACCCTGGCGAAGCTCTTCGCTAACCTCCTCCTTACCCACAGTGGGTTTAGGCCCTTCCGCTCTGATTACCACCCCATCACTGTCCCATCTCCTGTGGCTGCTGTAATCTAGCTGTTGAACAGATGTTCTTCATGTCACTGTTCCCTCGAGATGTCTGCATGTACCTAGATCCCTAAGACTTGGACACCTTGGCACACTACTGACCGTTTCTTCCAGCAGTTTTTGTGTGAAGGTTGACCACATAAGGAGGAGCCGTTATGATACGGCATAATTTTTTTCCATCATGGACGTGGATTGCCCATGTCACGTCGGCTGGTTTACAGTAAAGGCAATGTACCTACAGACTCACCACGTCATCCCCTTACCTCCTCTGTTTCCTCACTTACGCCTCCCACTCTTTCCTCCTCGTGTTTCCCTCCCTCACACTCACCCACGACCCTCTCCACCAGCCTCTTTCCTCACTCACCCACGTCCTCCGCCCTCAGCCTCTCCTTTACCCTCACTCACGATCTTCGCCCTCATTCTCACCCAAGATCCTCTCCACTCGCCTCTCCCTCACACTCACCAACGACCTTCCTCTCCCTTAACCTCTCCCTCACACTTATCCACGACTCTCCCCCCTCTCCTCCCACCTACTACCTCACTCTCTCCCTGCCGCCACCACTCTTCCTCACCCTCCCTAAATATAAGCCCCACAATCGCCATCCTTAAAAAGTCCCAGAACTAATGGAGCGATTATCATAAAATTTCTGAATACCAAATAAAGGCAATAACTTGCCAGGGATTAAAAGAACGACCGAGAAAGTTGTGAGAGGCGACCAACATTATCAGTGTATGATTAATATGTTGGCAGACTTCTGAAGGAACCGATATATGATGGTGACGGAGTCTGGGGGGGAAGGAGAGAGTGTGTGTGTGTGTGTGTGTGTGTGTGAAAGACGAGGGTGATGGGAGTGGCTGTGGAGTAAGGCTGGGAGACAGGATGATGTGAGTGTGTTTGAATGTGGAGGAGGTGGAGGAAGTAGAGGAGGTGGAGTGCTCCTGGTACCTGGTAGTGGACGCGACAGTAGATGAAACCTATGGTGGCTGACGTGAGTTGTAGGAGTGGAAGAGAGCGATCAGTCCTGGGTTCGATTGAGGCGCGTGTGTGGAAAGCTGCTCCTGTGTCTGTCTAAGCAGACATTGGTTTATCTGAAGGTAAGAATAATCTCGATCGTCATATGGATATGTCCTGGGCCACGAACGTATACGAGAGGAGTGTAACTCATGTTGGAAATGACAAAATGCCTGAGGATAGTATGTGGTGTGTGTGTGTGTGTGTGTGTGTGTGTGTGTGTGTGTGTGTGTGTGTGTGTGTGTGTGTGTGTGTGTGTGAAGGCGTGTTCATCGTGTGAAGAAATGAGGGGGTTAGAGAGATGTGTTGCAGTCTGATTGAGACGGTCGACCAGGATGTGTTGAAAGGGCCCGGACGAGTGAATGAGGAGGACGAGTGACACACTCATTCTGTGTGTAAAGGAAGCAAGGGAATGAGGGAGACTGGGGAGATAAAAGGATGGTGTGAACGAGAGTTTTCAGCACCGGGATCTGAATATCTATTAGGGTGAGAGGCGTGCATGGGATAGAATAAAATGGATCAATGTGAAATATGGGGGACGACGTGTTGTTAGTAGAATGAACCAGGCCGTATGAAGCTAAGTGAATGATGGAGAGATTTGTGGGGCTTGGCTGTAGATGGGAGGCGCAAGATACTACAGCAGAAGGCTCCTCCCCACCCACCACTATAGATGGAGACAGGACAGTACAGCAGAAGGCTCCTCCCCCACCCACCACTATAGATGGAGACAGGACAGTACAGCAGAAGGCTCCTCCCCCACCCACCACTATAGATGGAGACAGGATAGTACAGCAGAAGGCTCCTCCCCCACCCACCACTATAGATGGAGACAGGACAGTACAGCAGAAGGCTCCTCCCCCACCCACCACTATAGATGGAGACAGGACAGTACAGCAGAAGGCTCCTCCCCCACCCACCACTATAGATGGAGACAGGACAGTACAGCAGAAGGCTCCTCCCCACCCACCACTATAGATGGAGACAGGACAGTACAGCAGAAGGCTCCTCCCCACCCACCACTATAGATGGAGACAGGACAGTACAGCAGAAGGCTCCTCCCCACCCACCACTATAGATGGAGACAGGACAGTACAGCAGAAGGCTCCTCCCCCACCCACCACTATAGATGGAGACAGGACAGTACAGCAGAAGGCTCCTCCCCCACCCACCACTATAGATGGAGACAGGACAGTACAGCAGAAGGCTCCTCCCCCACCCACCACTATAGATGGAGACAGGACAGTACAGCAGAAGGCTCCTCCCCCACCCACCACTATAGATGGAGACAGGACAGTACAGCAGAAGGCTCCTCCCCCACCCACCACTATAGATGGAGACAGGACAGTACAGCAGAAGGCTCCTCCTCTACCCACGTAGGAAAGTGTTGCCTGGAAAGCACTGTTGGTTTTATCTTCAGCCGCTGGAGACTCAAAAATCATCTTTAGCCTGTAATGTGTAAATGAAAATGTGAAATATTTGGCACACTCTATTGTGATTCGTGAACAGGTGATCACCGATAACTGTTATCATTAAATGATATCTCTATCGATGATAAAAATGTATTGATATTCATCTCGATAATTATTTATGATAATTATCTTGATCATATTATAATGATTTATGACTTCGAAAACTTCCTGATTTTCTTGATGTCTTCGTATCTTTAAAAGGACATTAATTTAGATCGCTGAGTTTTCTTGTCGCTATCATCAAGGAACGCCAAGCATGTGCCGGCAACTGGAACTTCCAGACATGATATATATATTCCAGTCCTTCCACGTACCGCGGGTCCTGAGAATCTTTCAAATCCTCTACTTTCTTCTGAACTTCTTCGGCTCCTAAACTCGATCCTTTCAGACCCCACAAGGCCTGAAAAGCAGCAGGAGTTCCAAAATATCCAGACCTTCCAGGGCTTCCAGGCGAGACGACGGTGGACTGGATAGAGTGATTAGTAGCAGACGACTGGTGAAGGCATCGCCCGACACGAAGTGTGAAGCCAACATAGGTTTCCAGTGGCACTGAAGAACCTGGGCAGCCCTGAAGAGCTTCCTGGAAAGTACCATAAGACGGAGGAGAGTCTTTGGGGTGTCGAGCTGGAGGGAAGGAAGACCAGGGAAAGTAAAGGTGTGAGAAGGAGTGGCGCTACGTCGGGTCTACATCTTGAGGAGTCTGCTGGAAGTGTGTATGTTGGCTGGCTGGCTAGCAGACTGGGGAGCTGGTAGGGAGCTGGGGAGCGAAGGGAAATGAATAAAAGGGGTATTACAAGTCAACCACTGAAGTGAAAAGCCACCAGCACTGGGGCGAGGAGGCAGGAGGAGATGGGTGACCTGGGGTGCGACGGTGAGGCTGGAAGTGAGAGCTGGTAGATAACTGGGGAGAGAGAGAAAACATATGGATGAATCTGGGCGCGACCAGAGTCAAGGGAGAGCAAGGGAGAGGGAAGGCCAGGGAAGAGGCGACTCACGGTGCGGCTGCGGGGATGGGAGGTGAGAGAGAGAGGGAGGAAGGAGGGAGGGAGGAACCGAAGCAGGAGCAAGGCAGACCCAGGGCTAAGCTGTGCAGGAGACTGTGAAGTGGGTTAAGGTGTGTGAGGGAGCGAAAACACGGGCAGGATCGGGTGGGAAGGAGGTGAAATGTTAAAGAAAAAGTTTGGAAAAAATTTTACAAGAAGAAAAAAAAATGTACCATTAAAATGTCAGAGAAAATAACGAAGGATCAGAGGAGGCTGAAGCTCACGACAGGCCAATGGTGAGGAGGGACGGACGTCTGCTTTACATGTCCTCACCATTCCAGACGACCATCCTCCTGAGGGGCTGGAAAAAGAGAGAGAGAGAGAGAGAGAGAGAGAGAGAGAGAGAGAGAGAGAGAGAGAGAGAGAGAGAGAGAGAGAGAGAGAGAGAGACAGAGAGAGAGAGAGAGAGAGAGAGAGAGAGAGAGAGAGAGAGAGAGAGAGAGAGAGAGAGAGAGACGGCTCAATGTGAGCCACAAATTCCACGCACAATACACCATCGAGACTTCAATACAACTTTGTGGCTGATGGTGTGGAAACGGCCGCCCTTGTCGGACCATCGAGATCCATCAGGTCTGAAGATGGTCCCTCTCGAGGATGGTCCTCCCCCACCACCATTTCAACACAGCTGGAAAACTATATTTTCTTTTCATCTGAGCCGTTCTTAGAAAGCTGGCCCTTTAAGCTCCGTCAGGTCCTGGAAGAACATATCCAATATATCAAAAAAAAAAGATCCTGAAAGTTATTCCAGGAGGAAATATCTTAAAGTCGAGCTGTGAACTAAATAATATGTGTAGAAGTCAGGGCCAAGTCTTACAGGCGGTCGGTGGCTGCGACAGAAAGCCAGAGGTGAGCTCCTGCGTCTCACCAGCTGTGAAATCTGACGGTTTCCAGAAGTAGCGTCTGAGTCGTACTTGTTCGTAGACACCCATCAAGTATCACCACACGCTGGATAGTAGTAACTGTACCTCATGGTCTTTGACGTCTTGTATACACCAACTCTATAATACTTACTGAACTCCGCTGCCAGCTTCTGGAAAAGGCTTTTATGCTCCTTCGTGTCCCGGATGCATCTTCTGGGTTACATCACGTCTTCCAAAAAACTTGCAGACGTCATCCGATCCTAAAGCCAGCCTCAAAGGATACATTAAAAAAAAAGATGCATATATTTTACTCAAAGCCAATAGATCCCTGAAAGGACTCCAGAATCCTGCGGGTTTATCCTGGAAGCGACCCCAAACCCTGGAGGTCTGGAATGGACGTGACCCTTAAACCTGCAGGTGTGGTCTGGAAGCAAACCCAAACCCTGCAGGTCTGGAATGGACGTGACCCTTAAACCTGCAGGTGTGGTCTGGAAGCAAACCCAAACCCTGCAGGTCTGGAATGAACGCGACCCTAAACCCGGCAAATCTGGTCTCGGAGCGAAGCCAGACTCTGCAGATCTGGCCTGGAAGCGACCTCAAACCCTGCAGATCTGGAATGGACGCGACCCCAAACCCAGTAGGTCTGGCCTGAAGGCACTCTTTCTCCCTGGAACATCATCCAGGCCATTAAGATCCCTTAGATCCAGGCAGAATCTAGCTTGCGATACTGTCAAGTAACACACACACACACACACACACACACACACACACACACACACACACACACAGTGTTCTGGAAACTTCCAGAATACATACACGCCGCCTGGACGGCCTTCCACGTGCACTTTCCATGGTAACACCTGAGCCTCTTCCCATCTGGGGAAATCTGGATTCTCGTCGCGATGCAGAAACATGGTGTCAGAAGTCCTTTCTTCAAGGCTCCAGTTGCGAGGTCTGGAATGGCGAAGGTGGTGACAAGGTTCCCCCAAGACCTTGGCAGAATTGGTGGTTCCCAGATGTGGATGTACCATCAGTTGTACCACGTATTAATCAGCTTTACAAGGTCATATTATAATGATCCAGTGATTATCATAACACAAATAGTTCCCTTTAAAAGTTGTGGACCGTGAAAGACATAATCAGCTGTCGTATTGCTCATCACCAGCTGCAACACCTAACAACCCGACAAGGGTTGTACCATTAATTGCACCATCAGATGTAATGACGGTACAAGTGCAAGCAATAATTCATCATTACGATGGGCGAATGATCCATCTTTGACCCTCGGGTCACTGTTATTGACCTCTGACCTAGGCTAGAGTGCTTGGTGTATTCCAGCCAGGGGTTATGACCTCCAGGTCACTGATACTGACCTATGACCCTAGGCGTTATCATTACCTTCTAAGCCTCAGCTACGGATCATGACCTATTGGTCACTGTGACCCTCTGACACTTCGTCACGGGTCATGACCCCTCAGGTCATAGTCACTCACCTCTGACCCAGGCTATGAGAATACCTGTCTCTTCACTGCTGTCTGACGTTTGACTCCTTTGTCATACATGGTCACAACCTCCCTCTACAACCAACCTGACCAGTGCACCACCACAGCTAACATGGCCACAACCTCCCTCTACAACCAACCTGACCAGTGCACCATCACAGCTAACATGACCACAACCTCCCTCTACAACCAGTTTGCTCAGTGCACCACCACAGCTAACATGGCCACAACCTCTCTCTACAACCAACCTGGTTAGTGCACCACCACAGCTAATATGGCCACAACCTCCCTCTACAACCAACCTGGCCAGTGCACCACCACAGCTAACATGGCCACAACCTCTCTCTACAACCTGTTTGCTCAGTGCACCATCACAGCTAACATGGCCACAACCTCCCTCTACAACCAATTTGCTCAGTGAACCAACACAGCTAACATGGCCACAACCTCCCTCTACAACCAACCTGGTTAGTGCACCACCACAGCTAACATGACCACAACCTCCATCGCGAAGGCATCATGTACAGCAACCAGCTTCATGTCTACCACAGCTAAGAACACGGTGCTCAATAGACAGAGCCAGGCAGTGCTAACCACACATGATAACCACACACACACACACACACACACACACACACACACACACACAGACACAGACAGACAGACAGACAGACAGACACACACACACACACACACACACATACACACACACACACACACACACACACACACACACAAAGCACTTCTACCACCTTATATTTAAGCCACATTCATCCCTTTAACACGATTAAAACTAATTCCTACACATTGTAATTAACAACCTCCCCCTCCCCGCTCCTCTCATCGTACATAACACAGGCATCGAACCCTGGTCGTGGAGTTATGAGGGTGAGGAGATTTACCCTCGCGCCACCTATGAATATCTGGCAGGAGGTGTGTTGGGCAACATGAACACTTCCAGGTGCCTGGAATCAGCCAGACCACCTGCTCCATCTGGAACGCATCTGGAAGTCATATAGACTGGAAGGCAGGAACCGCTGGTGCAGGTGACTTTCATAGCCCCCTTAAGGGCACGAGGGGGACGAGGGCGTGTCATTAAGGGGAGGAGGACGTGTCATTAAGGGGAGGAGGACGTGTCATTAAGGGGGACGAGAGCGTGTCGTTAAGGGGGACGAGGACGTGTCATTAAGGACGACGAAGACGTGTCATTAAGGGGGACAAGGACGTGTCATTAAGGACGACGAAGACGTGTCATTAAGGGGGACAAGGGCGTGTCATTAAGAGGGGGACGAGGACGTGTCATTAAGGGGGACGAGGACGTGTCATTAAGGGGGACGAGGACGTGTCATTAAGGGGGACGAGAGCGTGTCATTAAGGGGGACGAGGATGTTTCATTAAGGGCGACGAAGATGTGTCATTAAGGGGGACGAGGACGTGTCATCAAGGGGGACGAGGATGTGCCATTAAGGGGGATGTGGCAGGGGGTGGCCGTGTGGTGGTGCAGCTGCTGTGGTACACAGCAGGAGTGGTAGGGTCAGGGATCCACCGCGTGGTGAGTAACGCCCCCGCTCACTGTGGGGAGAAACCAGACATTCTGCTTCCAGCATCATGACCTCCCCTTCATCCCGGTGCATCATCATCTCCCCTTCGCCCCAGTGCATCATACCTCCCCTTCATCCCCGGTGCATCATCATCTCCCCTTCACCCTGGTGCATCATTACCTCCCCTTCACTCCGGTGCATCATGATCTCCTCTTCACCCCAGTGCATCATCATCTCCCCTTCACCCTGGTGCATCATCATCTCCCCTTCACCCCTGTGCATCGTCTCCCCTTCACCCCGGTGCATCATCATCTCCCCTTCACCCTGGTGCATCATCTCCCCTTCACCCCTGTGCATCATCTGGTGAACACTAGATGCATCATCATCTCCCCTTCACCCCGGTGCATCATCATCTCCCCTTCACCCCTGTGCATCGTCTCCCCTTCACCCCGGTGCATCATCATCTCCCCTTCACCCTGGTGCATCATCGTCTCCCCTACACTCCTGCGCATCATTACCTCCCCTTCACCTCGGTGCATCATCATCTCCCTTTACCCCTGGTCCATTATTACCTCCCCTTCACCTCGGTGCATCATTATCTCCCCTTCACCCCACCCCCGGCCACCAGACTGTCCTCCTATTCCCACTATCTACTCCCCTCTCACCTAATGTATTTCGAAACTTCTTTCTAAGTTACCTACTCCCCTTTTCCCCAAGTTATGTGCTCACATTTCCCCAGAGATGTTTACTCCCTTCTTCCCCAACTTGTCTACTCCCCTTTCCCCTGAATGATCTACTTCCCTCTCCCCGATTCATCTATTCCTCCCTGAGTTATCTACTCCTCTCTCTCTTAAGCCATCTACTCCCATCTCTCCTATACTACCTACTGCTCCTCTCCCTAAGCTACTTGCTCCCCTCTCCCTTGAGTTATCTCCTCCCCACTTGTCCAATCTATATATTCTTCTACTCCCTTAGCTACCTGCTCCCTTCTCCCCTAAGCTATCTTTTATTTTTCACGTTGAAGGTTCCAGTCACGGACAAAAGGCCACATCAGGGCCAGGCCTTAATTGAAACATGGAGAGATTAATGAAAGGGAAAAAGAAGAGATAAGGGAAAGTATTTACGAATTTTGGAGGAAGTGAAAAACCTGTCCTTTAATATTGTGTCAGGTCATAGTTATTAGGAAATACCAGAGAGGGTAAAGAGTTCCAAAACTTCGACGTGTAGGAGGAAGAAGCAGGTATCAAAACGGCCCACCCTTGAGTTGCTGATGGCTACACAGTAATCATGAGACGCAGCAGCTTGCCGAGCATTGCATGGTCTAGGTGGTGGTGGTGGTGGTGGTGGGGGGGGGGGGGGGGCACACAAGCAGCCAGCAATCGGGAGCAAAAACCAAAGTAATACCTATAGAAGAGGGAAAGTGAACCAACATGGCGGCGTAGGGCAACCGGTCCAAGTTTTGAAATCATACTGGGAGAGTTCACAAATCTGACTGGTTTCGACTCCAGTGTGTCAAGTAAGGATACAGAGCTAGAACCACCCCAGATGTGAGAGCAGTACTCCATACAAGGATGGATCAATCTCTTGTATAAACTGAGCAACTGTTCAGAAGAGACGAAGTCTCTACATCTAAACAGGATTCCCAATTTATAAGAGCTAGACTTAGCTATTTCGTCAGTGTGGAGTTTCCAAGATAAAGTTGATGTTACAGTAATACCAAGTATGTTCATCAAGTCAAGAGGTGGAGTACCAGACCCGTCAAAGGAGAGAGGAAGTTATGGGGAATTATAGACAGAGAGATGGGCAGAAACTGGGTCTTGGAGGCATTGAATTTAACCAGACAGAGTCTCCCTCACTGCGATATCCTGTCTGAGTTTACTGAGGAATCTGTGTCACAACGAGATGCAGATCGAGAGACAGAAGAAGAGGCAGAATGGAAGTATGTGCAGGAATGCAGTGTTGAGTTGTCAGCGTATGAGATCATTTAGTTATTTGTGGAAAAATGGAAGTCGTTGACAGAAAGGAGAAAAAGTGTAGGGGACAAGACAAAACCTTGAAGGACACTGTTATTGATGGAGGGAGGGGAGAGGCTGATCCATCAACAACCACAGAGATAGATCGGCCAGAGAGGAAGCTAGATATGAGGAGCAAAGCGAGGGAGTGAAGTTAGAAAAAAAGGTGAGCTTAAAGATGAGACCCCGATGCTACACTCTGTCAAAAGCTTTGCTTATATCAAGAGCAAATACATAAAATTCCCCCAAAATCTCTCAGGGATGATGATGGTAAGATAGGAAAGAATATCACCAGTGGATCTCGCCTCACGGAAGCCATACTGGTGATCAGAGAGAAGACTGAGAGATTTAGGATGTCTTATGATGTGGGAGATGAGGAGGGATCAGAGACTGGAAGTTGTGCATGTTAAAGTTACAAGGACGATACATAGAGGGGTTAGAGCAGCCATCCTCCTCCGAGATGGGTCGTATAAATGCATGCTTCCAAGACGAAGGGAAAGAATCTGGTTTCTAAATAGACACGGAATAGACGAGCAAGCACAGGTGCACGTTGAGCGACACAGTCTTTTATTGTACGGATGTGGATGCCAGAAGGACCACAAGTCTTGTTTGTGTCCAGAGAGAGAGAAGCGCTTTTTGGACAGAACACGGAAGAGGCATAGGGTTAGTAAGAGGAGCATCAGGGGCTGAAGGAATGTTAGAGTCATCCAAGGCGGAGTTAGAGGAGGAAAGTGAACCAAAGACAGTTGCTTTGTCAACGGGAGAGACAGCTATAGTACCATCAGAACGGAGAAGTGAAGGGAAGGTAGAACGACAGAAGTTGTTAGAGATGCCCTTAGCTAAAGACCAGAAAGACCTATCAGTGGATGACGAGGAGAAGTTATCGCACTTCCTTTAAATAAAGGAACGTTTCGCCTCACAGATAACGCGGTTGGAGTGATTACCGCCAGTGATAAAAGCTGAATGGGAGCCAGAGGAATGAGAGATTTTTCCAAGCCCGATACGCCTGATCCCTTGCCTGAATGGCCTCAGAACAGGAACGGTTGAACCATAGACTGGATGAAGAGGTCGTCTTGGAGGAAGAGGGGGATACATGCTTCCATTCCCGCAAGAATAACCTCTGCTATGCGTTTTGGCGGAGACAGAATCATCCCCACATAAGAGGTAGTAATGTATCCAAGGAAAGTCAGAAAAGAAGTTACGTAAGCCATTCCAGTCAGCTTCATTGAGGTGCCAGTATCTATGTTTTGAAAGGGGCTGCTGGAGGGGGAGGTGACGCAAGAATAGATACATTTATGAGCGTGTGATCAGATGAACCAAGAGGGGACGAGATTGTGCTCTTACACTGATGTTCAGAACGAGGAATTAAACAGCAATTATCTCGTATAAAAGATCCGGTACTACGCCAGTAGAGAAGTGAGAATATCAGTTATGATGTGGAGAAATATCCATGACATAGAAAAGGAAGAACACTGAAGAGTATATCAAGTTTGGCTTCACAGAGAAACAATGGATTGACCTCCGTCCCTCAGTGTGCCGTATGCCATGAAATTCCCAGCAACGATTCACTGAGACCTGGTTGTCTGGAGCGACATTAGAACGCAAACCACAACACAATGAAAGGCAAGCCGAAAGGAGTCTGGAGCGACATTAGAACGCAAACCACAACACAATGAAAGGCAAGCCGAAAGGAGTTATTTTCACAGCCAGACTTACAAGAGTTGAAACGCTGTATGAAGCTGGACGCCACCGGAGCTTTTGATCAAGAGACGTTCAAAGTGGTGGAGGCATCTCAACAGCTACCCTTCACTACTTATTACCAAAGCAAAGAAGGATCACTTGTGCTTGTTGTGAGCAGCAGATGACGTGCTGGGCACCGATAGACACAAGAAGATCTCGTAGATTCTCCCTCTCTGTTGACACAGTGAAGCCTAGCCCTGATGAACTTGCCAATGACGTACGAGAATCAAGTTTTCTGATTTAAAAAAACAATAAACAAAAGCGTCCCGATCTTTGGCGAGACATGGCAACGAGACCACTGGTGTTGCCCGATGTTGCTAGTGTCTTATTTATCTGTGGATGAAGGAGACGTGAAAGGCAAGAATGTTTTCCTCGAAAGCACTGGAGGAGACTACATCAAAGACTTACCAAGTCTTTGAACAGTTTCTAACTTTACATTTTTTTTTTTCGGGGAAAATGATCTTTCATTTTGAAAGCTGGTGGGTGGGCGTCTGTATTGACGGTACCCCAGCTATGCTTGGGTCTCTCTCTGGATTTATAGAATGGGTCAAAGGGAAAGAAATCAGGTCGTAACTGGGACTCACTGCGTCATCCACAGACCAGCACTAGCGGCCTATGACGCTCCCACATGACCCACGTAATACACTGAAATTTAGTAATGAAACGTTGCGAATTTTCTGGAGATCAGCACTTTAAATTCTTGGCCTCTTTTTTGTTTTGTTTTGTTTTTGCAGTTCTTTTGCACAGATTTGGGAGCTGGTCACAAAGGTCTCTTGCTCCCCACGGAAGTCCACTGCCTCTCGTAAGGCTATATCTTAAGTCTGGTTTATGAACTCAAGAATTAAGCACAAAATTTTCTACAAAGTCAGGAGCAAGATGGAATTGTACGATATGTTCACAACCGAAGAACTCCAGCTTTCACTGGCGTACCTTCTGGCCATTTTCTTTTTGAGTCTATCAACCAACTCACTTTAAAGCACAGACGCCATTGCCCCATCATGATGTCATCAAAGCTTTCCTGGAGAGAAAGAAATACTCAGCTTTGGAAATGTAAAGTTCAAGCTTGAAGCTTTCCATCCCTTCCTCATCTAAGTGAAATTGGACAAAGAATGGCTTCATTTGGATTCCCTTTCCTAGGATCTTAAATGCTGTTTTCCAGATAGTCGAATTGGATATTCACTTTGGAAATTAGTGGAGAATCACTTCATCATTGATGTGGAGTCGTTCCTCGACCCGTTACGAGAGGAAGCCATCAATCTCAAGTGTGACTTGAGTGCGAAGGGCAACTATGCATCCATGAATCTGCATGGGTTTGGGGTGACACGTCCCCCACTTCTTACCTATGATTTGGCGAGGAAGTAATTCATTTGGCGCTTCCGTTTTCTTCTACTTACTCGCTGACGAGTTGGCTTTTCAACTCTCATTGTAATGGAAACAAGACGGCGCAATCGGTTGGACGTAGAAAACGACTTGCGATGTGCTCTTTCATCCCTGAAACCCAGAATTTCTGAGCTTGTGAAAGAAAGACAGAAATATACATCTTACGGAATATATATGAGTCAAATCATTTTCTATTTCTAATATGGTTAATAACCAAGTGTTATGTGCCATGTTTTGACAATTTCTATTCATAATTTGCAGAACAATAAGAGTTTTCTGTTCGAGTTGGTTTACGAGATGCAAATGTGGCGTTTTGGATTTTATGATTCTTTTAGTTTACTTTGGCTTTGGCTCCTGTAAAAGTCAGTATTAACTGAAATAAATATAAATGGACATAATACGTGTTATATATATCGACATTATTTCATTTGTCTTCATCCATCTTCGCTAGATGCAAGATCCTCGAGGCATGCAACATGTATGTTGGTGTTGCAGTAAACACAAACATCACCTTTGAACCGGCATCGTGAGTGGAAATTCTAGTTAGATAAGAAAAAGAGGCTAGCGAAAACATCTTAAGCAAGTCGGTTTTAGGGAAAAGGTAAGATATTAGGAGAGGTGGTACTGGATAAATGGCGTTCGATAGAAAAGAAATAACTAGAGAGAATATTGGTATAGTGTATGGACAAAGAGGAAGGTCTATCAGAGAGGGAAAGGTCGTAGGAGGGGCTGATACCACTGCTGCTGCCAGAGTCCTCCCTCCCTCTCATTGGCAGGAGAGTCAGGCGGGAAAACGTAGATTCTTAGCACACCGTGATGCTGGGAAGGCAGGGTCATACGTGTGTTGGACTCTATCAAAATGACATTACAAAACGATTGTGCCGGAGATGGCAAGAGAACTTTTGCGATGAATATAAGTGAAGTCTGAACGCCCCTCCTTCCCTAGCCTTCATATTCTCCTCTCCTCTGAGCTATCTACTCCCCTCTTCAATTAACTACCTGCTCCCCTCCTCGTCCTCCTCCTCCTTCCTCCCTAACCTTCCTTCTCCCCTCTTCCGTGAGCTATCTACTCCCCACTCTCCTAAGTTCATTAGCTTTGCCTTCTTCTCTTCTCCCCTCGCCATCCCTATACACCTCCTCCTGACGCAGGGACGGCCAACCACAAGGAGGCTACGCCAGTTCTAGACGAGTAATGATCAGAGGACCTGCCTGACGAAGACCAGTGAAGGTCGGAAGACCTGCCTGACGAAGACCAGTGATGGTTGGAGGACCTGCCTGACGGAGACCAGTGACGGTTGGAGGACCTGCCTGACGAAGACCAGTGATGGTTGGAGGACCTGCCTGACGAAGACCAGTGATGGTTGGAGGACCTGCCTGACGAAGACCAGTGAGGGTCGGAAGACCTGCCTGACGAAGACCAGTGAGGGTTGGAGGACGTGCCTGACGAAGACCAGTGAGGGTCGGAAGACCTGCCTGACGAAGACCAGTGAGGGTTGGAGGACCTGCCTGACGAAGACCAGTGAGGGTTGGAGGACCTGCCTGACGAAGACCAGTGAGGGTTGGAGGACCTGCCTGACGAAGACCAGTGAGGGTTGGAGGACCTACCTGACGAAGACCAGTGAGGGTTGGAGGACCTGCCTGACGAAGACCATTGAGGGTTGGAGGACCTGCCTGACGAAGACCAGTGAGGGTTGGAGGAAGTGCCTGACGAAGACCAGTGAGGGTTGGAGGACCTACCTGACGAAGACCAGTGAGGGTTGGAGGACCTGCCTGACGGAGACCAGTGAAGGTTGGAGGACCTGCCTGACGAAGACCAGTGAGGGTAGGAGGACCTGCCTGACGGAGACTAGAAACCAATCACGTGGAGATTCGCACTCCACCTGGCCAACCACGTGTCATGCACGTGGTTATGGTAGTTACAGAGGCGTCCACAGACACCAACCACGACCTAGTGGGACCAGGGAAGGCCCACCACAGCTCACCTGCCAGCCACGGCTCAGTGGGACGAGATTCAAGTACCCAGGAAAACCAGAGACGTTTCCTTATTTGTGGCGCCCTCGCTATCTGAAAGGTCCAGTGGTACACGACGGTCTGGGTCCTCCCTCACAGGCTCCCTTCTTCTTCCTCCTCCTCCTCCTCCTCCTCCAGACCGCCCCTCACGGTCAGCTGACGCGGCCTGACCCCCTCACAACTTCTGGCGCAGAAAAGTTTTTCTTTTGTCTCATCAGCTAAGAGTGAGGGAGTCCCTCATGCTTTAAAAGTCGGGGCATGATACTCATTTATCAGTCTTCACCCTCATAGTACTGGATTATGAGGCAAATTCACCCTCACGATCCGTGACTATGAGGCAAATTCATCCACAGAGACCGGGATCATAAAGCAACTTCACCCTCAAAGGACAGGATCATGAGGCAGCTTCTCCCTCACAGTTCGAGATTATGAGGAAGCTTAACCCTCACAGGTAGGGATTATGGAGTAGCTTCATCCTCACAGGTCGGGTTTATGAGGGCGTCTTACCCTCACTGGTCGGGTTTATGAGGACGTCTTACCCTCATAGGTCGGGTTTATGAGGGCGTCTTACCCTCACAGGTCGGGTTTATAAGGGCGTCTTACCCTCACAGGTCGGGTTTATGAGGGCGTCTTACCCTCACAGGTCGGGTTTATAAGGCAGCTTCACCCTCACAGGTCAGGTTTATGAGGGCATCTTACCCTCACAGCTCGGGACTACAAGTGAGGTTCACCTCAGGTCTGCTGGATGAAGAAATCGTCTGTATTAGTGTGAGGGATGATAAGGGTTTCCGACCCCTTCCAGTTGGGTTTATGAGGGAGTCTCGACCTTATGAACCGGGACAACGAGGTAGTCTCGCTCATACTCAGAAAATACAAGTTTTTTGCATCTCTCAGAAATATTGGTTGACACGTCTTAACAAGTTTCAGATCAAATCGTGAATAAAGAATTTACATTTGGTTGGTCAGTGTCGCGTTCCTCCTATCCAAAAATAGCGGATTCGGTAGCTTGTGGCGGCATCAGGTCTACGTTCTACTGGTGGATCGTACAAGTTACGATACAAGTATATGTTAGCATGAAGGCTTCAATGCGTCTGTAAACCTCTTGTCTGTATGTGTCTTTATGGTAATTTACTGGCTCGTGGGGGCAAATGGTGATAGGGTGCTTAACGTACGTGTATCTATGGCGAGGGGTCTAGCTTATGATGGCAGAGAGAGAGAGAGAGAGAGAGAGAGAGAGAGAGAGAGAGAGAGAGAGAGAGAGAGAGAGAGAGAGAGAGAGAGAGAGAGAGATTAGCTTTCTTCCCTCCGTTATCAACAACCAGGAAGGGCAGGAAACTTTGGGGCCGAGTTACGGGTCCGTGAACCTTCCTTAATTGGACGGTGGAGAGAGAGAGAGAGAGAGAGAGAGAGAGAGAGAGAGAGAGAGAGAGAGAGAGAGAGAGAGAGAGAGAGAGAGAGAGAGAGAGAGAGAGAGAGAGAGAGAGAGAGAGAGACCACCCTCGTTAGGAACTACTCAGTCATTAAGTCTCACACATTGTTATAGTCAGCGTGGAGGGATAACTAAACTATATTTATTGGAGGTGTTCCGTTCCCCATCCCCTTCACTTTACCATCCCTCATCTCGTACGTCTTGTGTTAAGTGGCAGCAACAGGCGGGTAAACCATCACCAGTGTTAGGGAGCCAGCCAGCCAGCCAGCTAGCTAGCCTGTCAGCCAACACCAGTGTCAGGGAGTGAGCCAGCCAGCCGATCAGCCAGCCAGCTCGCCAGCCAGCTAGCTAGCCAGCCAGCCAGCCAGCTAGCCTGTCAGCCAACACCAGTGTCAGGGAGCCAGCCAGCCGATCAGACAGCCAGCTAGCCAGCCAGCTAGCTAGCCAGCCAGCCAGCCAACACCAGTGTCAGGGAACCAGCCAGCCAGCCAGCCAGCTAGCTAGCTAGCCAACACCAGTGTCAGGGAGCCAGCCAGCCGATCAGCCAGCCAGCTAGCCAGCCAACACCAGTGTCAGGGAGCCAGCCAATCAGCCAGTTAGCTAGCCAGCCAACACCAGTGCCAGGGAGCTAGCCAGCCAATCAGCCAGCTAGCTAGCCAGCCAACACCAGTGTCAGGGAGCTAGCCAGCCAATCAGCCAGCTAGCTAGCCAGCCAACACCAGTGCCAGGGAGCTAGCCAGCCAATCAGCCAGCTAGCTAGCCAGCGAACACCAGTGCCAGGGAGCTAGCCAGCCAATCAGCCAGCTAGCTAGCCAGCCAACACCAGTGCCAGGGAGCTAGCCAGCCAATCAGCCAGCTAGCTAGCCAGCCAACACCAGTGTCAGGGAGCTAGCCAGCCAATCAGCCAGCTAGCTAGCCAGCCAACACCAGTGCCAGGGAGCTAGCCAGCCAATCAGCCAGCTAGCTAGCCAGCCAACACCAGTGCCAGGGAGCTAGCCAGCCAATCAGCCAGCTAGCTAGCCAGCCAACACCAGTGCCAGGGAGCTAGCCAGCCAATCAGCCAGCTAGCCAGCCAGCCAACACCAGTGTCAGGGAGCTAGCTAGCCAATCAGCCAGCCAGCTAGCCAGCCAACACCAATGTCAGGGAGCCAGCCAGCCCACACAGCAGATGGTAAGGTCACGTGTGGTGGTACAGGTATGTAACCCTCTTAAGTTAACGAGGATGTGTTGGGAGGAGGGAGGGGGGGGGGAAACTCTCCCTTAACTTTCAAGTTCTGAGATTTCGTTAACTTAAAATCTTGTGGGCTTAGAACTGATTTGCATACTGTGTCTGCCAACATCAACTCAATTTTTCAGACAATAACCCAAGTTTTCAATATCTATTTTGTGATTTTTTTTTTATGTATTTTGTTACATAATTGTTTTACGAATCAATAAAACTTAAGTTTATCCAATAAAACATGACGGTATATGACAGAAACATGACGATATATGACTGAAACATGACGATATATGGCTAAAACATGATATATGGCTGAAACATGATATGTGACTAAAACATAACGATATATGACTGAAACATGACGATATATGACTGAAACATGATATATGACTGAAAAATGACGATATATGACTAAAACATGACGATATATGACTAAAACATGGCGATATATGAATAAAACATGACGATATTTTGCTAAAACATGATGATATATGGCTGAAATATGACGATATATGGCTGAAATATGACGATATATGGCTGAAACACGACGATATATGACTAAAACATAACGATACATGTTAAAACATGTCGATACATGACTACAACATGACGATATATGACTGAAACATGACGATATATGACTGAAACATTACGATATATGACTAAAACATGACGATATATGACTGAAACATGACGATATATGACTGAAACATTACGATATATGACTAAAACATGTCGATACATGACTAAAACATGACGATATATGACTGAAACATGACGATATATGACTAAAACATGACGATATATAACTAAAACATGACGATATATGACTAAAACATGACGATATATATGACGTTACTTCGTGTAGGTGGTGACTGGTGGTCTATAGATCAGTGTATAGTTACGTTGGTGCTAGAGTCGATCTATAACCTGTGGTTGTGGTGGTGCTGGTTGTAAGGTTAGGTTAGGTTAGGTTAGGTTAGAGTGGGAGTTGTTAGACTGGAGTTGTTTTGTGAGGTTGGAGTATCTTTGTTGAGTTTTTAGGCTGAGTCGTTTCGTTGAGGTTATGATGGGTTATATTAGTTGGAATAGGGTTGTTAGGTTATATCAGTTGGAATAGGGTTGTTAAGTTATATTAGTTGGAATAGGGTTATTAAGTTATATTAGTTGGAATAGGGTTGTTAGGTTAGGTTGGAGTAGCTTAGCTGGGTTGTTAGGTTTGGTTGAAGTAGTTTAGATGGGGTTGTTAGGTTAGGTTGAAGTAGTTTAGATGAGGTTGTTAGGTTAGGTTAAGGTAGTTTAAATGGGGTTGTTAGGTTAGGTTGAAGTGGTTTAGATGGGTTGTCAGGTTAGGTTGAAGTAGTTTGGATGGGGTTGTTAGGTTAGGTTGAAGTAGTTTGGATGGGGTTTTTAGGTTAGGTTGAAGTAGTTTGGATGGGGTTGTTAGGTTAGGTTGAAGTAGTTTAGATGGGGTTGCTAGGTTAGGTTAAAGTAGTTTAAATGGGGTTGTTAGATTAGGTTGAAGTAGTTTAGATGGGGTTGTTAGGTTAGGTTAAAGTAGTTTAAATGGGGTTGTTAGGTTAGGTTGAAGTGGTTTAGATGGGTTGTTAGGTTAGGTTGAAGTAGTTTGGATGGGGTTGTTAGATTAGGTTGAAGTAGATTAGATGGGGTTGTTAGGTTAGGTTGAAGTGGTTTAGATGGGTTGTTAGGTTAGGTTGAAGTAGTTTGGATGGGGTTGTTAGGTTAGGTTGAAGTAGTTTGGATGGGGTTGTTAGGTTAGGTTGAAGTGGTTTAGATGGGTTGTTAGGTTAGGTTAAAGTAGTTTAAATGGGGTTGTTAGGTTAGGTTGAAGTGGTTTAGATGGGGTTGTTAGGTTAGGTTGAAGTAGTTTGGATGGGGTTGTTAGGTTAGGTTGAAGTGGTTTGGATGGGGTTGTTATGTGCCACAGAGTGTTCGCCCTTCTTAACCCTCATTATCAGGGCCTGTGTTGACATGGCCCTGACCAGGCCTAGGGAGACCTGACACATCCTCACTCACCCCATTATCTTATATCTCTGTTATCTTCCCACACTCCCCTCCCTCTTTTGGACACATACCAGGTTATCTTACTGTAGAGGAACAGCATTTGGTCTTGGAGGCAAGTGGAGAAAACACGAGAGGCAGAGAAACGAGGGGCACTACATAGTGTCAAAAATGTCATATATATATATATATATATATATATATATATATATATATATATATATATATATATATATATATATATATATATATATATTTCTCTCTTCTGTCTCACCTGATGATGTGATTATTACACGAAAGTGCACTTGGGAACTTATCGTGTTTCATTTTCCCAGTGGACTCATAGGAATATATATATATACATATATATATATATATATATATATATATATATATATATATATATATATATATAGATAGATAGATAGATAGATAGATAGATATAGTTTGTGCATGAATGAGTATAAAGTAATTTCCGGATCTTTTTAAAGCTGGTGGAGCCCACTTCCCGCCACCCAGGCAACCAGGTGACCATATCAAACCATCATTATTATCCACTCACACACACACGTCAGCCTACCTCCCCTCCACCACACCAGGCAACCATACCTCCTCCCTACCATACCAACCTACCACACCACCACTACCACATCATACAACCACACCACCACACCACCACCACACCAAACAACCATACCTCCTTCCTACCACACCACCACTACCACATCACGTAACCACACCACCACACCACCACCACACCAAACAACCATACCTCCTTCCTACCACACCACCACTACCACATCACGTAACCACACCACCACACTAGGCAACCATACCACCTCCCACCCAACACCCAACCCCCACCACCACACCACCGCAGGAAGCAACCATACCACCTAACTACCTCACTAACCAGCTACACTGGCCAATCCCCTACCTGGCTCGACCTACCGGAAATACAATGTGACAATTTGATGACATCTCACTAACCCCTTCCCTCCCTCCCTCCCTCCTCTCCTCCCCTCCCTCCCTCCCTCCCTCCCCTCCCTCCCTCCCCTCCCTCCCTCCCTCCCCTCCCTCCCTCCCCTCCCTCTTTCCCTCCCTTCTCTTCCTTCCCTCCCCCCCCTGAACCTCATACGTTCCCAGACAAAATGATTTTGAGTTTTCGGTCGCAAAAGCCGAGAGGTCTTTGTCCACCCACCACCCATCCTGTGGGCTGTGGCACAGAAAGAGAGGGGATATAGAGTGTACCACAGCTCCAGCATCTTTGCCTCTGTACCACAGGTCCAGCATCTATGCCTCTGTACCACAGGTCCATCATCTATGCCTCTGTACTACAGGTCCAGCGTCTATGCCTCTGTACCACAGCTCCAGCGTCTTTGCCTCTGTGCTACAGGTCCCTTATCTATGCCTCTGCACTACAGGTCCATCGTCTATGCCTCTGTACCACAGGTCCAGCATCTATGCCTCTGTACCACAGGTCCATCATCTATGCCTCTGTACTACAGGTCCAGCGTCTATGCCTCTATACCACAGGTCCATCATCTATGCCTCTGTACTACAGGTCCAGCATCTATGCCTCTGTACCACAGGTCAAGCGTCTTTGCCTCTGTACCACAGGTCCAGCGTCTGTGCCTCTGTATGTAATACACAGTCTATTTCCAATTAGAAAAAGTAGGATGCCTCTAAATCATTTGAAATAGAACACTCTTATGGTTGAAATGCTTCCACATAACTTATAATGTTCAGCGGGGAATCATCAGGGAACTCACTCATTTAATAACATTCAAGTACGTGATGTTGCAGTGTGCGACAGGAATGTTGGTGGCAAACTTTTACATTTGGTCTGTTCATGGTTAATATCTACAGCCCCAGGCTGCTGAGGATATCAACACCGTTGTACTGTGTCTTAGTGAGATTAATAGAGGCACCATTAACATATCATGGTCATCATGCATCAGAGAGAGAGAGAGAGAGAGAGAGAGAGAGAGAGAGAGAGAGAGAGAGAGAGAGAGAGAGAGAGAGAGAGAGAGAGAGATTTTGCACCTGCTCACCTTCAGTCCATGAGAAATTGTTCAATCTTTTCCAAGACTTGACTCTTTTAAGGCTACATGGAGGCAGACCCAAAGCCATAGTTCATACGTGGTTAGAGCTGTGCGTTCGAGACATAGCTATTGTGAAAGATTCGTGGCCTGTCATTCACTGTGACCCCAAGATATGAGGGTGTACAGAGAAAAGTGGAACTTAAGCTTCTCTACTGCTGTTACATCTGTGTTGTGATCCGGACATAAAAGCTTATCAAGGTCAAACTCAGGAGAAAAAACAGGTTTATGACAGCTGGTGATGTTGTTTCTGGAGTGACACAGACGACCTGTAACAGCTGGTGGTGGTTGACCTCAAACGACCAGGTTATGGCCCCCACCATCACACGTCAGAGTCACCACGCCAACTGGTGGCAAGGGTTGTAACCTCTTGTTGTGTCTATACATACTCTGCTCCCAGAGATTATATATATATATATATATATATATATATATATATATATATATATATATATATATATATATATATATATATATATATATATTTTATTTATTTTATTTATTTATTATACTTTGTCGCTGTCTCCCGCGTTTGCGAGGTAGCGCAAGGAAACAGACGAAAGAAATGGCCCAACCCCCCCCCCCCCCATACACATGTATATACATACGTCCACACACGCAAATATACATGCCTACACAGCTTTCCATGGTTTACCCCAGACGCTTAACATGCCTTGATTCAATCCACTGACAGCACGTCAACCCCGGTATACCACATCGCTCCAATTCACTCTATTCCTTGCCCTCCTTTCACCCTCCTGCATGTTCAGGCCCCGATCACACAAAATCTTTTTCACTCCATCTTTCCACCTCCAAATTGGCCTCCCTCTTCTCCTCGTTCCCTCCACCTCCGACACATATATCCTCTTGGTCAATCTTTCCTCACTCATTCTCTCCATGTGCCCAAACCACTTCAAAACACCCTCTTCTGCTCTCTCAACCACGCTCTTTTTATTTCCACACATCTCTCTTACCCTTACGTTACTTACTCGATCAAACCACCTCACACCACACATTGTCCTCAAGCATCTCATTTCCAGCACATCCATCCTCCTGCGCACAACTCTATCCATAGCCCACGCCTTGCAACCATACAACATTGTTGGAACCACTATTCCTTCAAACATACCCATTTTTGCTTTCCGAGATAATGTTCTCGACTTCCACACATTCTTCAAGGCTCCCAGAATTTTCGCCCCCCTCCCCCACCCTATGATCCACTTCCGCTTCCATGGTTCCATCCGCTGCCAGATCCACTCCCAGATATCTAAAACACTTTACTTCCTCCAGTTTTTCTCCATTCAAACTCACCTCCCAATTGACTTGACCCTCAACCCTACTGTACCTAATAACCTTGCTCTTATTCACATTTACTCTTAACTTTCTTCTTTCACATACTTTACCAAACTCAGTCACCAGCTTCTGCAGTTTCTCACATGAATCAGCCACCAGCGCTGTATCATCAGCGAACAACAATATATATATATATATATATATATATATATATATATATATATATATATATATATATATAGGAAAGGATCACAATTTTGCGCGTGATCAAGAGATTCCTATGAGTCCACGTGGACTCACTGGTATATATATATATATATATATATATATATATATATATATATATATATATATATATATATATATATATCTTTCTTTTTCTTTCAAACTATTCGCCATTTCCCGCGTTAGCGAGGTAGCGTTAAGAACAGAGGACTGGGCCTTTTTTGGAATATCCTCACCTGGCCCCCTTCTCTGTTCCTTCTTTTGGAAAATTAAAAAAAAAAAAAACGAGAGGGGAGGATTTCCAGCCCCCCGCTCCCTCTCCTTTTAGTCGCCTTCTACGACACGCAGGGAATACGTGGGAAGTATTCTTAATCCCCTATCCCCAGGGATAATATACATATATATATATATATATATATATATATATATATATATATATATATATATATATATATATATATATATGTGTGTGTGTGTGTGTGTGTGTGTGTGTGTGTGTGTGTGTGTGTGTGTGTGTGTGTGTTATTGTCTCTGAACGTGTACAATAACCCAGCAGTGACGGGAGGCTAACAGTGACACAATAACCCAGCAGTGACGAGAGGCTACCAGTACCACAATATCCAGCAGTGGCGGGAGGCTAACAGTGCCACAATATCCAGCAGTGACGGGAGGCTAACAGTGCCACAATATTCAGCTGTGACGGGAGGCTAACAGTGCCACAATATCCAGCAGTGACGGGAGGCTAACAGTGCCACAATATCCAGCAGTGACGGGAGGCTAACAGTGCCACAATATCCAGCAGTGACGGGAGGCTAACAGTGCCACAATATCCAGCAGTGACGGGAGGCTAACAGTGCCACAATATCCAGCAGTGATGGGAGGCTAACAGTGCCACAATATCCAGCAGTGACGGGAGGCTAACAGTGCCACAATATCCAGCAGTGACGGAAGGCTAACAGTGCCACAATATCCAGCAGTGACGGGAGGCAAACAGTGCCACAATATCCAGCAGTGACGGGATGCTAACAGTGCCACAATATCCAGCAGTGACGGGAGGCTAACAGTGCCACAATATCCAGCAGTGACGGGAGGCTAACAGTGCCACAATATCCAGCAGTGACGGGAGGCAAACAGTGCCACAATAACCCAGCAGTGACGGGAAGGTAACAGTGCCACAATATCCAGCAGTGACGGGAGGCTAACAGTGCCACAATATCCAGCAGTGACGGGAGGCAAACAGTGCAACAATATCCAGCAGTGACGGGAGGCTAACAGTGCCACAATATCCAACAGTGACGGGAGGCTAACAGTGCCACAATATCCAGCAGTGACGGGATGCTAACAGTGCCACAATAACCCAGCAGTGACGGGAGGCTAACAGTGCCACAATATCCAGCAGTGACGGGAGGCTACCAGTGCCACAATATCCAGCAGTGACGGGAGGCTAACAGTGCCACAATATCCAGCAGTGATGGGAGGCTAACAGTGCCACAATATCCAGCAGTGACGGGAGGCTAACAGTGCCACAATATCCAGCAGTGATGGGAGGCTACCAGTGCCACAATATGCAGCAGCGATGGGAAGCTAACAGTGCCACAATATCCAGCAGTGACGGGAGGGTAACAGTGCCACAATAGCCCAGCAGTGACGGGAGGGTAACAGTGCCACAATATCCAGCAGTGACGGGAGGCTACCAGTGCCACAATATCCAGCAGTGATGGGAGGCTAACAGTGCCACAATATCCAGCAGTGACGGGAGGCTAACAGTGACACAATAACCCAGCAGTGACGGGAGGCTACCAGTGCCACAATATCCAGCAGTGACGGGAGGCTAACAGTGCCACAATATCCAGCAGTGACGGGAGGCTAACAGTGCCACAATATCCAGCAGTGACGGGAGGCTAACAGTGCCACAATATGCAGCAGTGACGGGAGGCTAACAGTGCCACAATATCCAGCAGTGACGGGAGGCTAACAGTGCCACAATATCCAGCAGTGACGGGAAGGTAACAGTGCCACAATATCCAGCAGTGACGGGAGGCTAACAGTGCCACAATATCCAGCAGTGACGGGAGGCTACAGTGCCACAATATCCAGCAGTGACGGGAGGCTACCAGTGCCACAATATCCAGCAGTGACGGGAGGCTAACAGTGCCACAATATCCAGCAGTGACGGGAGGGTAACAGTGCCACAATATCCAGCAGTGACGGGAGGCTAACAGTGCCACAATATCCAGCAGTGACGGGAGGCTAACAGTGCCACAATATCCAGCAGTGACGGGAGGCTAACAGTGCCACAATATCCAGCAGTGACGGGAGGCTAACAGTGCCACAATATCCAGCAGTGACGGGAGGCTAACAGTGCCACAATATCCAGCAGTGACGGGATTGTAACAGTACCACAATATCCAGCAGTGACGGGAGGCTAACAGTGCCACAATATCCAGCAGTGACGGGAGGCTAACAGTGCCACAATATCCAGTAGTGACGGGAGGCTAACAGTGCCACAATATCCAGCAGTGACGGGAGGCTAACAGTGCCACAATAACCCAGCAGTGACGGGAGGCTAACAGTGCCACAATATCCAGCAGTGACGGGAGGCTAACAGTGCCACAATATCCAGCAGTGACGGGAGGCTAACAGTGCCACAATATCCAGCAGTGACGGGATTGTAACAGTGCCACAATATCCAGCAGTGACGGGAGGCTAACAGTGCCACAATATCCAGCAGTGACGGGAGGCTAACAGTGCCACAATATCCAGCAGTGACGGGAGGCTAACAGTGCCACAATATCCAGCAGTGACGGGAGGCTAACAGTGCCACAATATCCAGCAGTGATGGGAAGCTAACAGTGCCACAATATCCAGCAGTGACGGGAAGGTAACAGTGCCACAATATCCAGCAGTGACGGGATGCTAACAGTGCCACAATATCCAGCAGTGACGGGAGGCTAACAGTGCCACAATAACCCAGCAGTGACGGGAGGCTAACAGTGCCACAATATCCAGCAGTGACGGGAAGCTAACAGTGCCACAATAACCCAGCAGTGACGGGAGGCTAACAGTGCCACAATAACCAGCAGTGACGGGAGGGTAACAGTGCCACAATATCCAGCAGTGACGGGAGGCTAACAGTGCCACAATATCCAGCAGTGACGGGAGGCAAACAGTGCCACAATATCCAGCAGTGACGGTAGGCTAGCAGTGCCACAATATCCAGCAGTGACGGGAGGCTAACAGTGCCACAATATCCAGCAGTGACGGGAGGCAAACAGTGCCACAATATCCAGCAGTGACGGGAGGCTAACAGTGCCACAATATCCAGCAGTGACGGGATGCTAACAGTGCCACAATATCCAGCAGTGACGGGAAGGTAACAGTGCCACTATAACCCAGCAGTGACGGGAAGCTAACAGTGCCACAATATCCAGCAGTGACGGGAAGGTAACAGTGCCACAATAACCCAGCAGTGACGGGAGGCTAACAGTGCCACAATAACCCAGCAGTGACGGGAGGGTAACAGTGCCACAATATCCAGCAGTGACGGGAGGCTAACAGTGCCACAATATCCAGCAGTGACGGGAGGCAAACAGTGCCACAATATCCAGCAGTGACGGTAGGCTAGCAGTGCCACAATATCCAGCAGTGACGGGAGGCTAACAGTGCCACAATATCCAGCAGTGACGGGAGGCAAACAGTGCCACAATATCCAGCAGTGACGGGAGGCTAACAGTGCCACAATATCCAGCAGTGACGGGATGCTAACAGTGCCACAATATCCAGCAGTGACGGGAAGGTAACAGTGCCACTATAACCCAGCAGTGACGGGAAGCTAACAGTGCCACAATATCCAGCAGTGACGGGAAGGTAACAGTGCCACAATATCCAGCAGTGACGGGAGGCAAACAGTGCCACAATATCCAGCAGTGACGGTAGGCTAGCAGTGCCACAATATCCAGCAGTGACGGGAAGCTAACAGTGCCACAATATCCAGCAGTGACGGGAGGCTAACAGTGCCACAATATCCAGCAGTGACGGGAGGCTAACAGTGCCACAATATCCAGTAGTGACGGGAGGCTAACAGTGCCACAATATCCAGCAGTGACGGGAGGCTAACAGTGCCACAATATCCAGCAGTGACGGGAGGCTAACAGTGCCACAATATCCAGTAGTGACGGGAGGCTAACAGTGCCACAATATCCAGTAGTGACGGTAGGGTAACAGTGCCACAATATCCAGCAGTGACGGTAGGGTAACAGTGCCACAATATCCAGTAGTGACGGGAGGCTAACAGTGCCACTATATCCAGCAGTGACGGGAAGCTAACAGTGCCACAATATCCAGCAGTGACGGGAGGCCAACAGTGCCACAATATCAACCACAACACCTGGAGTAAACACGTAACCAAACCCTTGATCTGGATCTTGGTCTCACCAGCTGCCTGGCTTCTATGGTTCCCTCGTGAACCATCTGCCGGAACTTTTACGACTCTCTGAGCCAGCTGGGGTCATTCCTCTGAGCCAAATAACTGATATTCTAACGGCGCCTCGCAGAACCATCTGCCGTCTCTGGTCTGGCTGAACCAGCTGGATCATCTTTCTGAACCATCTGTCGAATCTTCAAGGGTTCTATTAAACCATCTGTCCAATCTTTGTGAGTTCTATTGAACCATCTGTCGAACCTATATGAGTTCTATTGAACCATCTGTCGAGCCTCCATGAGTTCTATTGAACCATCTGTCGAGCCTCCATGAGTTCTATTGAACCATCTGTCGAGCCTCCATGAGTTCTATTGCACCATCTGTCGAATTTATGATATCTATCGAACCGTCTGTTGAACCGTCATGAGTTCTACTGAACCATCTGTCATATCGTCATGAGTTCTATTGAACCATCTGTCATATCGTCATAAGTTCTCCTGAACCATCTGTCGTATCGTTATGAATTCTATTGAACCATCTGTCATATCGTCATGAGTTCTATTGAACCATCTGTCATATCGTCATGAGTTCTACTGAACCATCTGTCATATCGTCATGAGTTCTCTTGAACCATCTGTCTCGAGGATAGCAGTGCCAACCACGAGGCCACGAGACAAACCGCGAGATACACCGCGGGAGGCACCGCGAGACGACACACATACACACACACACACACACACACACACACACACACACACATACACATACACACACACACACACACACACACACACACACACACACACACACACACACACATACACACACACACACACACACACACACACATACACACACACTCACACACACACACACACACACAGGATCAAATGACTCGCCACAACACACTCCAGCTGAGTCCATGTGAGTGAGTGTGCGCGTGTGGTGTGGGCGTGTGGTGTGGGCGTGTGGTGTGGGCGTGTGGTGTGAGCGGAGGTCCCGAGGACTACCAGGGAAGTGTGGTGTGGGCGTGTGGTGTGGGTGGGTGGTGTGGGCGGGGTCCCGAGGTCTACCAGGGGCGTGTGGTGTGGGCGTGTGGTGTGGGCGGGGGTCCTGAGGTCTACCAGGGGCGTGTGGTGTGGGCGTGTGGTGTGGGCGGGGGTCCCGAGGTCTACCAGGGGCGTGTGGTGTGGGCGTGTGGTGTGGGCGGGGGTCCCGAGGTCTACCAGGGGCGTGTGGTGTGGGCGTGTGGTGTGGGCGGGGGTCCCGAGGTCTACCAGGGGCGTGTGGTGTGGGCGTGTGGTGTGGGCGGGGGTCCCGAGGTCTACCAGGGGCGTGTGGTGTGGGTGGGTGGTGTGGGCGTGTGGTGTGGGCGGGGGTCCCGAGGTCTGCCAGGGGCGTGTGGTGTGGGTGGGTGGTGTGGGCGTGTGGTGTGGGCGTGCGGTGTGGGCGTGTGGTGTGGGTGGGTGGTGTGGGCGTGTGGTGTGGGTGGGTGGACGTCTCTGGGTCGACCCCCCCGCGGACGTTTAGTGTATGGTGACTGTCAGGTGTAGAGCAGGTGTAGCGATCATGTGTATGTTGGCTACCAGGTATACAGAGTGTGGTAACAAACAGGTGTGTGAAGGGTGGGTTTCAGGTGTGTGTGTGTGTGTGTGTGTGTGTGTGTGTGTGTGTGTATTGGTTACCAGATGTGTAGAGTGTGTTAACTGGCAAATATAAGGCAGGTGTGTGTCCTGGTGTCTGATAGGCATAGCGAAGGTGTAAGTGGGTGTCAGGTGTGTGTATATGCTGGTGACCAGGTGTGTGTGTGTGGGTGTGTGTGTGTGGGTGTCTCTCTCTACCAGTGATATATAATAGTTATCCATATATATATATATATATACGAATATCACACATACGAATATCACATATACGAATATCACACATACGAATATCACATATACGATTATCACTGCTGAATATCACATATACGAATATCACTGCTGAATATCGGGTCTGCGTTTTCTAATGTGTTGGTCAGAACATGATTATAAATTGGCCAGCCGCGTCGGAACACCTGACTCACACTAGCGATAACGAGCAATTGGATCATGATCAACTAATTAACGAGAATGCCTGGGCGATCTATCCAGAGGGGAAACAAAAATTGTTGCTCATTTGACCTTAAATTGCGAGGCAGTGTTACTGCGTCCAGAACAACATGTTTATTTGAGTGTGGGGTGGCGTACCTACTTTACTCTCGTTTTCTTTTGCTCTTTTTTCTTTTGTTCTTTCTTGTTCTTTCTATGTGCTTCGCTACCCCCGCTCTTCTCTTCCATCCCCATCCCACATCAAGCCAGCACTCTTTTCCTTCCTTTTTTTTTATCTTTAGCTTTCCTCTCTTTTTAAAGAACTGGTAGTGTTCCATTATCTCGTTTAGGAACCATGAGATCTTCTGTTCTCTCTGTTCATCCCATTGTTCTCCGTCCTTCCCCATGTTCTCCCTCGGATTATGACGCTTTCTTCTCCCCTCCGCTCAGTCAGTAACGCTGTAAAAACGTCCCTCGTCTGATAGGTAAATGACAGACACCTTTAATCGCATGTGGGAAAGGGGGAGATTTCATGGGGGGGGGGGAATAAGAAGGGGAGGGGGGAAATGGAAGAGTGGGGGGGGATAAGAGGGAGGGGAAATGGAAGAGTCTAAAGGGGATGGGATTTTATGAGGGAGTAAGAGGGAGTGAGAGTGGAAGGATAAGGGAATGGGAGGATGTGTTGTTTTTAAAAACATAGATCAGCTAAGTTGGGAGAAATATGGCAATACTAAACAATTTAAACATTTTTATTTGTCACGTTTTGGTTACTAGAAACATCAAATGTCTTCTTAGCTTCCCAGTTAGCTTTTGTTCACAAACCAGTTCTTGGAAAGCTAAGAAGACATTTGATGTTTCTTGTAACCAAAATGTGACAAATAAGGATGTCTTAAAATGTTTACTTTTGCCATATTTCCCTCAACTTACCTAATCGAAGACATGTTCTAAAAAAAAAAACCAGTGCTTGTAATGTTGCTTTCCAGTACAATAACACTATCAATAAAACCTTAATAAATAGTAGGCCAAATCATGCAACAACTGGGAGTGTTTATACAGTCAAATGTTAAGGCATGTGTTATTGGCACCGTCATGCAGTACGTAGGGATGACCACAAAAATGCCATCGCTAAACATTGTCATGAAAATGATCACCTTGGCCATACATGTTGAAAATCCTGTTATTCTATACCCCTCTGCTGATTATGTCACACGTAAAGTTACCGAATCTGTCTTAACTGCTAATACGAAGAACTTTAATTTGTCCCCAGACAATTTTAAAACCCCATCCTAGCATTAACCCAATCATAGACAAAACATGAAAACATTAAAAAAAGGTTTTCAAGACACACCCAGCTACCCAGGTCAACCCCCGCCATTTGACCTCCCTTAATCACTCTCCCTTACGACGGCAGACAGTGGTTGGCCTAGAGGGATTGGTGTTGGACGGCGGGACTCAAGTGTGATGTTGGGATTTATATAACTTTTGTTAAGTGGTGGCAACACCTGATGATGAGGTGGATTGCCTCCACGAAACATGTCGTGCCACATGTATAGAAAAATTACATGTTAAATATGATTGTGTGAACTCATACTGAAGTGCGATTTCACCTTCATACTATCATCACGGGTAAGTGTGATCATATATATATATATATATATATATATATATATATATATATATATATATATATATATATATATATATATATATATATATTCCTAAGTCCACGGGGAAAATGAAACCCAATAACTTCCCAAGTTCACTTTCGTGTAATGATCACATCATCAAGGGAGACACAAGAGAGAAATATAACAGTCAGTTGATATACAACGAAGAGACGTACCAAATGGCGTTCTAGCTACGTCTCTTCGTTGTATATCAACTGACTGTTATATTTCTCTCTTGTGTCTTCCGTGATGGTGTGATTATTACACGAAAATGCACTTGGGAACTTATCGTGTTTCATCTTCCCCGTGGACTCATAGGAATATACTTGATCACGTGCAAAATTGCGATCCTTTCCAGTATATATATATACATATATATATATATATATATATATATATATATATATATATATATATATATATATATATATATATATATATGTAGATGATTGGCTTATAACTCATTAAGGACAACAAGCTCTGCTATTTTTAACAATTCAATAATGAAAATCATCCAAAAAACATCCTGGTATCTACACAAGATCAAAGGTCGTTTTGAGTTCAATAAAATGAGTTTAATCAGTATTCAATTATCCAGATTAATAATTTGAAATTATATATCATTAGTAATGTTTGATGTTTACTGTTACAAAGGTGACCAGTTCTTTTTAGCTAAGTCGAACCTACATGCTCTGCGTCAGGTATCCAATAAATCATTTCCAAATTCATGATTGTAAAATTGGTAACCTTTACTCCAGGATGCATAGAAATATATTACACACACACACACACACACACACACACACACACACACACACACTTACACACACACACACACACACACACACACACACCATACATGAGGGGGAGGGGGTTGTTATTCCATGTGTGGCGAGGTGGCGATGGGAATGGATGAAGGCTGACAGTATGAATTATGTGCATGTGTATATATGTATATGTCTGTGTGTGTATATATATGTGTACATTGAGATGTATAGGTATGTATATTTGCGTGTGTGGACGTGTATGTATATACATGTGTATGGGGGTGGGTTGGGCCATTCCTTTCGTCTGTTTCCTTGCGCTACCTCACAGACGCGGGAGACAGCGACAAAGCAAAATAAATGAATAAATATAAATATATATATATATATATATATATATATATATATATATATATATATATATATATATATATATATATTTTTTTTTTTTTTTTTTTTTCATACGATTCGCCATTTCCCGCGTTTGCGAGGTAGCGTTAAGAACAGAGGACTGGGTCTTAGAGGGAAAATCCTCACCTGGCCCCCTTCTCTGTTCCTTCTTTTGGAAAATTAAAAAAAAAAAACGAGAGGGGAGGATTTTCAGCCACCCGCTCCCTCCCCTTTTAGTCGCCTTCTACGACACGCAGGGAATACGTGGGAAGTATTCTTTCTCCCCTATCCCCAGGGATATATATATATATATGTATATATAAATTTGTTCGCGGATGATACAGAAAGAAGATATATTTCGTTGTTTTCCCCATCACCTGATTCATTCAATAAATTCGTGTGATGGTTTACCCATTCCTTTAACACAGCAGCTGGTGTATGACATGAAAATGTTGTTAGTCAAACATTGATTTTGATGAGTATAGATAAATAGGCAAAGCAGTCCAGATGAACTATCAATTATTGTTAATCCTTATCTAAGTTTAAAGATTTAGAAATGTGGAGTTAACTAATGTTGTCTTTGGGTAATGTTGTCTTTGTATGTAGCATTTATGGATCTGGAGAAGGCATATGATAGAGTTGATAGAGATGCTCTGTGGAAGGTATTAAGAATATATGGTGTGGGAGGCAAGTTGTTAGAAGCAGTGAAAAGTTTTTATCGAGGATGTAAGGCATGTGTACGTGTAGGAAGAGAGGAAAGTGATTGGTTCTCAGTGAATGTAGGTTTGCGGCAGGGGTGTGTGATGTCTCCATGGTTGTTTAATTTGTTTATGGATGGGGTTGTTAGGGAGGTGAATGCAAGAGTTTTGGAAAGAGGGGCAAGTATGAAGTCTGTTGTGGATGAGAGAGCTTGGGAAGTGAGTCAGTTGTTGTTCGCTGATGATACAGCGCTGGTGGCTGATTCATGTGTGAAACTGCAGAAGCTGGTGAATGAGTTTGGTAAAGTGTGTGAAAGAAGAAAGTTAAGAGTAAATGTGAATAAGAGCAAGGTTATTAGGTACAGTAGGGTTGAGGGTCAAGTCAATTGGGAGGTAAGTTTGAATGGAGAAAAACTGGAGGAAGTGAAGTGTTTTAGATATCTGGGAGTGGATCTGGCAGCGGATGGAACCATGGAAGCGGAAGTGGATCATAGGGTGGGGGAGGGGGCGAAAATTCTGGGAGCCTTGAAGAATGTGTGGAAGTCGAGAACATTATCTCGGAAAGCAAAAATGGGTATGTTTGAAGGAATAGTGGTTCCAACAATGTTGTATGGTTGCGAGGCGTGGGCTATGGATAGAGTTGTGCGCAGGAGGATGGATGTGCTGGAAATGAGATGTTTGAGGACAATGTGTGGTGTGAGGTGGTTTGATCGAGTAAGTAACGTAAGGGTAAGAGAGATGTGTGGAAATAAAAAGAGCGTGGTTGAGAGAGCAGAAGAGGGTGTTTTGAAATGGTTCGGGCACATGGAGAGAATGAGTGAGGAAAGATTGACCAAGAGAATATATGTGTCGGAGGTGGAGGGAACGAGGAGAAGAGGGAGACCAAATTGGAGGTGGAAAGATGGAGTGAAAAAGATTTTGTGTGATCGAGGCCTGAACATGCAGGAGGGTGAAAGGCGGGCAAGGAATAGAGTGAATTGGAGCGATGTGGTATACCGGGGTTGACGTGCTGTCAGTGGATTGAATCAAGGCATGTGAAGCGTCTGGGGTAAACCATGGAAAGCTGTGTAGGTATGTATATTTGCGTGTGTGGACGTATGTATATACATGTGTATGGGGGGGGGGGGGTTGGGCCATTTCTTTCGTCTGTTTCCTTGCGCTACCTCGCAAACGCGGGAGACAGCGAAAAAAAAAAAAAAAAATATATATATATATATATATATATATATATATATATATATATATATATATATATGTATATATATATATATTTTAGGATAAAGGATTGTGTATGTGCATAGCATGGCAAATGGGATTCGACCACACGTCTGCCATGTTCGCCCTGATGGCTGGCAAAATACACGCCAGCACGTTTGGGCTGCGTCAGATATGATGGCTACCAATATAAACACACGCCAGGCGAATCATGTCAGATGGCTAACAAGACACCAACACACGTCCAGCGGTGTTGCACCGGATGGAAACCAAAACTCGAAAAATGGAACCATGGTTGAAGCACAGGAATGAAACTTTTTGAACCAACGAACGAATCTTTCGAAGTTTTCCTTCATTCATATACAAGTTTTGACTTCCATCAATCCTGCCTTCAAACATGGCTACAACACCAGCAGAAATACACTGTACTGAGGACACCAGCCTCCACACACAATACTGAGGACACCAGCCTCCACACACTATACTGAGGACACCAGCCTCCACACACTATACTGAGGACACCAGCCTCCACACACTATACTGAGGACACCAGACTCCACACACTATACTGAGGACACCAGCCTCCACACACTATACTGAGGACACCAGCCTCCACACACTATACTGAGGACACCAGACTCCACACACTATACTGAGGACACCACCAGCCTCCACACACTATACTGAGGACACCACCAGCCTCCACACACTATACTGAGGACACCACCAGCCTCCACACACTATACTGAGGACACCACCAGCCTCCACACACTATACTGAGGACACCACCAGCCTCCACACACTATACTGAGGCAGACCACCACCAGCCTCCACACACTATACTGAGGTCACCACCAGCTCCACCACACTATACTGAGGACACCAGCCTCCACACACTATACTGAGGACACACAGCCTCCACACACAATACTGAGGACACCAGCCTCCACACACTATACTGAGGACATCACCAGCCTCCCACCACACTATACTGAGGACACCAGCCTCCACACACTATACTGAGGACACCACCAGCCTCCACACACTATACTGAGGACACCCAGCCTCCACACACTATACTGAGGACACCACCAGCCTCCACACACTATACTGAGGACACCACAGCCTCCACACACTATACTGAGGACACCACCAGCCTCCACACACTATACTGAGGGACACCAGCCTCCACACACTATACTGAGGACACCAGCCTCCACACACTATACTGAGGACACCCCAGCCTCCACACACTATACTGAGGACACCAGCCTCCACACACTATACTGAGGACCACCAGCCTCCACACACTATACTGAGGACACCACCAGCCTCCACACACTATACTGAGGACACCCCAGCCTCCACACACTATACTGAGGACACCCAGCCTCCACACACTATACTGAGGACACCACCAGCCTCCACACACTATACTGAGGACACACCAGCCTCCACACACTATACTGAGGACACCAGCCTCCACACACTATACTGAGGACACCACCAGCCTCCACACACTATACTGAGGACCACCAGCCCTCCACACACTATACTGAGGACACCACCAGCCTCCACACACTATACTGAGGGACACCACCAGCCTCCACACACTATACTGAGGACACCACAGCCTCCACACACTATACTGAGGACACCACCAGCACTCCACACACTATACTGAGGACACCAGGCCTCCACACACTATACTGAGGACACCAGCTCACTCTCCGACACAGCAATATACTGAGGACACCAGCCTCCACACACTATACTGAGGACACCCAGCCTCCACACACTATACTGAGGACATCCACCAGCCTCCACACCCTATACTGAGGACACCACCAGCCTCCACACACTATACTGAGGACAACCACAGCCTCCACACACTATACTGAGGACACCACCAGCCTCCACACACTATACTGAGGACACCACAGCCTCCACACACTATACTGAGGACACCACCAGCCTCCACACACTATACTGAGGACACCAGCCCTCCACACACTATACTGAGGACAACCACAGGCCTCCAACACTATACTGAGGACACCAGCCTCCACACACTATACTGAGGACACCACGCCTCCACACACTATACTGAGGACACACCAGCCTCCACACACTATACTGAGGACACCCCAGCCTCCACACACTATACTGAGGACACCACCAGCCTCCACACACTATACTGAGGGACACCACCAGCCTCCACACACTATACTGAGGACACCACCAGCCTCCACACACTATACTGAGGACACCAGCCTCCACACACTAACTGAGGACACACCAGCCTCCACACACTATACTGAGGACACCCAGCCTCCACACACTATACTGAGGACACCACCAGCCTCCACACACTATACTGAGGACACCACCAGCCTCCACACACTATACTGAGGACACCAGCCTCCACACACTATACTGAGGACACCAGCCTCCACACACTATACTGAGGACACCACCAGCCTCCACACACTATACTGAGGACACCAGCCTCCACACACTATACTGAGGACACCAGCCTCCACACACTATACTGAGGACACCAGCCTCCACACACTATACTGAGGACACCACCAGCCTCCACACACTATACTGAGGACACCACCAGCCTCCACACACTATACTGAGGACACCACCAGCCTCCACACACTATACTGAGGACACCACAGCTCCACACACTATACTGAGGACACCACCAGCCTCCACACACTATACTGAGGACACCACCAGCCTCCACACACTATACTGAGGACACCACCAGCCTCCACACACTATACTGAGGACACCAGCCTCCACACACTATACTGAGGACACCAGCCTCCACACACTATACTGAGGACACCCAGCCTCCACACACTATACTGAGGACACCAGCCTCCACACACTATACTGAGGACACCACCAGCCTCCACACACTATACTGAGGACACCACCAGCCTCCACACACTATACTGAGGACACCACCAGCCTCCACACACTATACTGAGGACACCCAGCCTCCACACACTATACTGAGGACACCACCAGCCTCCACACACTATACTGAGGACACACCAGCCTCCACACACTATACTGAGGACACCACCAGCCTCCACACACTATACTGAGGACACCACCAGCCTCCACACACTATACTGAGGACACCACCAGCCTCCACACACTATACTGAGGACACCACCAGCCTCCACACACTATACTGAGGACACACCAGCCTCCACACACTATACTGAGGACACCACCAGCCTCCACACACTATACTGAGGACACCACCAGCCTCCACACACTATACTGAGGACACCAGCCTCCACACACTATACTGAGGACACCACCAGCCTCCACACACTATACTGAGGACACCACCAGCCTCCACACACTATACTGAGGACACCACCAGCCTCCACACACTATACTGAGGACACCAGCCTCCACACACTATACTGAGGACACCAGCCTCCACACACTATACTGAGGACACCACAGCCTCCACACACTATACTGAGGACACCACCAGCCTCCACACACTATACTGAGGACACCACCAGCCTCCACACACTATACTGAGGACACCAGCCTCCACACACTATACTGAGGACACACCAGCCTCCACACACTATACTGAGGACACCAGCCTCCACACACTATACTGAGGACACCAGCCTCCACACACTATACTGAGGACACCACCAGCCTCCACACACTATACTGAGGACACACCAGCCTCCACACACTATACTGAGGACACCACCAGCCTCCACACACTATACTGAGGACACCACCAGCCTCCACACACTATACTGAGGACACACCAGCCTCCACACACTATACTGAGGACCCACCAGCCTCCACACACTATACTGAGGACACCACCAGCCTCCAAACACTATACTGAGGACACCAGCCTCCACACACTATACTGAGGACACCACCAGCCTCCACACACTATACTGAGGACACCACCAGCCTCCACACACTATACTGAGGACACCACCAGCCTCCACACACTATACTGAGGACACCAGCAGCCTCCACACACTATACTGAGGACACACCAGGCCTCCACACACTATACTGAGGACACCACCAGCCTCCACACACTATACTGAGGACACACCAGCCTCCACACACTATACTGAGGACACCAGCCTCCACACACTATACTGAGGACATCACCAGGCTCCACACACTATACTGAGGACACCACCAGCCTCCACACACTATACTGAGGACACCAGCCTCCACACACTATACTGAGGACACCACCAGCCTCCACACACTATACTGAGGACACCACCAGCCTCCACACACTATACTGAGGACACCAGCCTCCACACACTATACTGAGGACACCAGCCTCCACACGCTACACTGAGGACATCACCAGCCTCCACACACTATACTGAGGACACCAGCCTCCACACGCTATACTGAGGACACCACCAGCCTCCACACGCTACACTGAGGACACCACCAGCATCCACACACTATACTGAGGACACCACCAGCCTCCACACACTATACTGAGGACACCACCAGCCTCCACACACTATACTGAGGACACCACCAGCCTCCACACACTATACTGAGGACACCAGCAGCCTCCACACACTATACTGAGGACATCACCAGGCTCCACACACTATACTGAGGACACCACCAGCCTCCACACACTATACTGAGGACACCACCAGCCTCCACACACTATACTGAGGACACCAGCCTCCACACACTATACTGAGGACATCACCAGGCTCCACACACTATACTGAGGACACCACCAGCCTCCACATACTATACTGAGGACACCAGCCTCCACACACTATACTGAGGACACCACCAGCCTCCACACACTATACTGAGGACACCACCAGCCTCCACACACTATACTGAGGACACCAGCCTCCACACACTATACTGAGGACACCAGCCTCCACACGCTACACTGAGGACATCACCAGCCTCCACACACTATACTGAGGACACCAGCCTCCACACGCTATACTGAGGACACCACCAGCCTCCACACGCTACACTGAGGACAAACTGAGTAAGATGGGAAAGTTCTGGAGGGACTCGGACACACCGTTCTCAGCAGTGATATTTACAGCCCAAGTTCGCCGCTGAGGAAGGCGGCGGCCCCGGCTACATGGAGACCAGCTGAGATCAACCATTGAGTCACCAAATCATGTAGACTTGGCTGATGGCTTTTGTTGGGTTGACTTTACCTTCTCCTCGGTCTTGGAGGAGGAGGAGGAGGAGGAGGAGGACGAGGAGGAGGAGGAGGACAAGGAGGACGAGGAGGAGGAGGAGGACAAGGAGGACGAGGAGGAGGAGGTGGAGGAGGAGGAGAAGGAGGAGGGGGACAAGGAGGAGGAGGACAAGGAGGAGGAGGAGGAGGAGGAGGAGAGGAGGAGAAGGAGGAGGAGGAGGAGGAGGAGGAGGAGGAGGAGGAGGAGGAGGAGGAGGAGGAGGAGGAGGAGGAGGACAAGGAGGAGGAGGACAAGGAGGAGGAGGAGGAGGAGGAGGAGGAGGAGGAGGAGGAGGAGGAGGACAAGGAGGAGGAGGAGGACAAGGAGGAGGAGGAGGAGGAGGAGGAGGACAAGGAGGAGGAGGAGGAGGAGGAGGAGGAGGAGGAGGAGGATGACGACGACGACGACGAGGAGGACGAGGAGGAGGAGAAGGAGGAGGAGGACGAGGAGGAGGAGGGGGACGAGGAGGACGCTGCCACTCGCTGCCACCTTGGACCATCATCAGTCGTTGAACACGACGGCACAAGCGTTGAACACGACGGTACGAACGTTGAACATGGTATGAGCGATGAACACGACGGCACGAGCGTTGAACACGACGGTACCAGCGTTGAACATGGTATGAGCGATGAACACGACGGTACGAGCGTTGAACACGACAGCACGAGCGTTGAACACGACGGTACCAGCGTTGAACATGGTATGAGCGATGAACACGACGGTACGAGCGTTGAACACGACAGCACGAGCGTTGAACACGACGGTATGAGCGTTGAACATGGTATGAGCGGTGAACACGACGGTGCGAGCGTTGAACACGACGGTACGAGCGTTGAACACGACGGTACGAGCAGTGAACATGGTATGAGCGGTGAACACGACGGCATGAGCGTTGAACACGACGGTACGAGCGTTGAACATGGTATGAGCGATGAACACGACGGTGCGAGCGTTGAACACGACGGTACGAGCGTTGAACACGACGGTACGAGCGTTGAACACGACGGTGCGAGCGTTGAACACGACGGTATGAGCGTTGAACACGACGGTACGAGCGTTGAACATGGTATGAGCGTTGAACACGACGACACGACCCTCGCGAATGATAGTGAGGCCTGAAGCATAATCTTGTTGTAGGTAGGCAAGTAGGTAGGTACGTAGGCTGGTAGGTAGGTACGTGGGTAGGTAAGTAGGTGGGTAGGTAAGTAGGTAGGTGGACAAGTAGGTAGGTAGGTAGGTAGGTAGGTAGGTAGGTAGGTAAGTAGGAAGGTAGGTAGGTAGATAAGTAGGTAGGTAGGTAGGTAGATAAGTAGGTAGGTAGGTAGGTAGATAAGTAGGTAGGTAGGTAGGTAGGTAGGTAGGTAGGAAGGGTGGTGGGTAGGTAAGTAGGTAGGTAGGTAGGTAGGCAGGTAAGAAGGTAGGTAGGTAAGCGGGTAAGAAGGTAGGTAGGTATGTAGGTAGGTAGGTAGGTAGATAAGTAGGTAGGTAGGTAGAAAGGTAGGTAGGTAGGTAGGTAGGTAGGAAGGGTGGTGGGTAGGTAAGTAGGTAGGTAGGTAGGTAGGCAGGTAAGAAGGTAGGTAGGTAAGCGGGTAAGAAGGTAGGTAGGTATGTATGTAGGTAGGTAGGTAGGTAAATATGAAGGGAGGAAGGTAAATAGGTAGGTAGGTAGGTAGGTAAATATGTAGGGAGAAAGGTAGGTAGGTAGGTAGGTAGGTAAATAGATAGGTAGGAAGGTAGTTAGATATGTAGGTAAGTAGGTATGTAGGTAGGTAAGTAGAAAGGTAGGTTAGGCAAATAGGTAGGTAGGAAGGGAGGTGGGTAAGTAGGTAGGTAGGTATGTGTGTAAGTAGGTAGTTACTTATGTAGGTAGACAGGCAGGTAGGTAGTTGGGGTAAGTAGGTAGGTAGTTAGGTTCATTTCTCCACTGACCTTCGTATAGACTCATTAACAACGTAAATAAATTCGTAATCTGACATCATCACTACTGTAAACAGAACCACAAACACGGAGGAAAGAAAAGAAAACCTCACTTCATATCTGAACCCCAGCAGAACCCCAGCAGAACCCCAGCAGAACCCTAGCAGAACCCCAGGAGAACCCCAGGAGAACCCCAGGAGAAACCCAGGAGAACCCAGCAGAACCCCAGTAGAACCCCAGTAGAACCCCAGCAGAACCCCAGCGACAGAATGAACCCCTGAACACCAACCAGAGCGCACGACATCGACCAAAACCTCTTGTTTCCAAATAAAACCTCACCCCAACCTCAAATCATAACCCCCTAAGCTCTTAAGAACCTTAAAGTCTAACTAGAACCTCTTACTTTAGAACCTCCAGTCTTATGAAAGATCCACTGGTCCAGCGAAGACCCCCCCCCCCCAGAAACCATCCTCATCTCTAATTAGGGTCTTCAACCCCCAAACAAGAAACCTGGTTGAAATTAAAAACCCCCCCTCAACCCCAGACGGAACCCCCAAACCAGAGAGTAATTCAAGAACCTAGATGAACCTTCAGGAAACCCCAACTTATGAAAGGAGAACCTCAAACCCCCCCTCCCCCCCCGCCAGTGGAACTGGCCGGGGGGGGGAGGGGGTTTGAGGTTCTCCTCCCCAACCCCAGCTCTAACCTCACCCTGCTCCACACTACGTCCTGCCTTGCCTCCGTCTTTTGCCAGCCAGTCCCCCCTCCCAGCCCACACCCTGCCCTAGCCTAGCATCATTCGTAGAGCCCCCTGAGCCCCCCCCCCCAACCTCCCTGGGGCGAGACAACCACTGGAATTAATCCATTAGCGTGACGAGACCCACTGGGGAGGGAGGGGGGAGTTGGGGAGGGGGGTGACCTGGGTGCTGTTAGCGGCTGGGGAGGAGGAGGGGGAGGAGGAGGAGGAGGAGGGGAGAATCTGAGTGTCACTGGCAGCCGGGGAGGAGAGGGGGAGGGGAGGAGGTGGGGAGAAACCTGAGATCTGATAGCGGGTGGGGAGGGGAGGTGGAGATTCCAGTAGTAGATGGGGGAGGGGAGGAGGAGATGGGGAGGAGTCTGAGTGCTGTTAGCAGCTAGGGGAGGGGAGTAGGTGGGGAGGAATGTGAGTGCCAGTGGCGGCTGGGGAGGGGAGGGAGGAGGTGGGGAGAAATGCGAGTGCCAGTGGTGGCTAGGGTGGGGAGGAATGTGAGTGTCACTGACGACTGGGGAGGGGAAGGGAGGTGGGGAGGAATGTGAGTGACAGTGGCGGCTGGGGAGGGGAGGGAGGAGGTGGGGAGGAATGTGAGTGCCAGTGGCGCTGGGGAGGGGAGGAGTTGGGGAGGAATGTGAGTGCTGGGGAGGGCCCAGGATGGCCCAGTACAAACAAATAAGCGTCAACAGGCCAGGGGGAGCCAGGGTGGGGAGGGAGGAAGGTGCAGAGGAAAGACATTATCATGGAAATAAAAGTGTTGGGGAGTGGGGTGTAGGGGAGTAGAGTATAGGGGAGTAGAGTGTAGGGGAGTAGAGTGTAGAGGAGTAGGGTGTATGGGAGTAGAGTGTAGGGGAGTAGGTTGTATGGGAGTAGAGTGTAGGGGAGTAGGTTGTATGGGAGTAGAGTGTAGGGGAGTAGAGTGTAGAGGAGCAGGGTGTAGGGGAGTAGACTGTAGGGGAGTAGAGTGTAAGAAAGAAGCGTGTAGGGGAGTAGAGTGTAGAGGAGTAGGGTGTAGGGGAGTAGAGTATAGAGGAGTAGAGGTGGAGAAAATTAGGGAAGAACAGGAGAGAGAGAGAGAGAGAGAGAGAGAGAGAGAGAGAGAGAGAGAGAGAGAGAGAGAGAGAGAGAGAGAGAGAGAGAGAGAGAGAGAGAGGCTTCGTGACAGAACACATCAGCATCAGGGAGGGAGGAGTAGATGAGCGATTAACGTAGGTGTAGAAGGAAAGGTAGAAGGAAGGGAAATAAAAGGGGACAGACGTGACGGTAAAACGTGATGGAGAATTAAAAGGGGAAGAAATGGAAAGGTTTAATAGAGGGGAGAGGGGAGAGAGAGAGAGAGAGAGAGAGAGAGAGAGAGAGAGAGAGAGAGAGAGAGAGAGAGAGAGAGAGAGAGAGAGAGAGAGAGAGAGAGAGAGGAGAGGGGAGTGTGTGTGTGTGTGTGTGTGTGTGTGTGTGTGTGTGTGTAGCAGACAGAGGGAAAGATGAGGAACATGAGGCGGGTGTGAGGGGAGAAAGGCATGGGGGAAATATTATGAGAGACTGGGAGAGATATATGAGAGAAAGTGAGGGCCGCCAAGGAGAGAGTGTGAGAGAGATAAAGGGAGAGGGAGGGGAGACCAAGGGGAGGAGGGGGGAGATAAGAGGGGGAGGGGAGGGGGGATAGGGAGGGAGGGAGGGAGACCCCAGGGTCTGGCTTTCAGCCTCTGACCACGTGGCCAGAGGCCGTCCACACCAGACCACGTGGCCAGAGGCCGTCCACACCAGACCACGTGGCCACACCTGGTTAGATGGTGGGGAGAACCCCAGGGTCTGGGTGGGGAGACGTGGGTGCTGCAGGGAGGATGGTCAGGCTTCAGCAGGGAGGATGGTCAGGTTTCAGCAGGGAGGAGGGCCTGGCTTCAGCAGAGAGGATGGCCAGGCTTCAGCAGGGAGGATGGTCAGGCTTCAGCAGGGAGGATGGTCAGGTTTCAGCAGGGAGGATGGTCAGGTTTCAGCAGGGAGGATGGTCAGGCTTCAGCAGGGAGGATGGTCAGGTTTCAGCAGGGAGGATGGTCAGGTTTCAGCAGGGAGGAGGGCCTGGCTTCAGCAGAGAGGATGGCCAGGTTTCAGCAGGGAGGATGGTCAGGCTTCAGCAGGGAGGATGGTCAGGCTTCAGCAGATAGGATGGTCAGGCTTCAGCAGGGAGGATGGTCAGGCTTCAGCAGGGAGGATGGTCAGGCTTCAGCAGGGAGGATGGCCAGGCTTCAGCAGGGAGGATGGTCAAGCTTCAGCAGGAAGGAGGGCCTGGCTTCAGCATGGAGGATGGCCAGGCTTCAGCAGGGAGGAGGGCCTGGCTTCAGCAGGGAGGATGGCCAGGCTTCAGCAGGGAGGAGGGCCTGGCTTCAGCAGGGAGGATGGTCAGGCTTCAGCAGGGAGGATGTCCAGGCTTCAGCAGCGAGGATTCAGCAGGGAGGATGGTCAGGCTTCAGCAGGGAGGAGGGCCTGGCTTCAGCAGGGAGGAGGGCCTGGCTTCAGCAGGTAGGATGGTCAGGCTTCAGCAGGGAGGATGGTCAGGCTTCAGCAGGTAGGATGGTCTGGCTTCAGCAGGGAGGATGGTCAGGCTTCAGCAGGGAGGATGGTCAGACTTCACAACACACACTGGGACGTCAAGATAAGAAACAAGAGACATGTGTGGAGGCCACCACACATGTCTGGTCGTGTGGTATGGCAACGACTACACAGGTCTAGTCGTGTGGTATGACAACGACCACACATGTCTGGTCGTGTGGCATGGCAACGACCACACATGTCTGGTCGTGTGGTATGGCAACGACCACACATGTCTGGTCGTGTGGCATGGCAACGCCCACGCATGTCTGGTCGTGTGGTATGGCAACGACCACACATGTCTTGTCGTGTGGTATGACAACGACCACACATGTTTGGTCGTGTGGTATGGTAACGACCACACATGTTTGATTGTGTGGTATTGCAACGACCACACATGTCTGATCGTGTGGTATGGCAACGACCACACAGTTCTGGTCGTGTGGTATGGCAACGACTACACATGTCTGGTCGTGTGGTATGGCAACGACCACACATGTCTGGTCGTGTGGTATGACAACGACCACACATGTCTGGTCGTGTGGTATGGCAATGACCACATATGTCTGGTCGTGTGGTATGGCAACGACCACACATGTCTAGTCGTGTGGTATGGCAACGACCACACATGTCTGGTCGTGTGGTATGGCAACGACCATACATGTCTGGTCGTGTGGTATGACAACGACCACACATGTTTGGTCGTGTGGCATGGTAACGACCACACAAGTCTGGTCATGTGGTATGGCGACGACCACATAGGTCTGATCGTGTGGTATGGCAACGACCACATAGGTCTGGTCGTGTGATATGGCAACGACCACACAGTTCTGGTCGTGTGGTATGGCAACGACTCTAACGTTTGGTCGTGTGGTATGGCAGCGACCACACATGTTTGGTTGTGTGGTGTGGCAACGACCACGCATGTTTGGTCGTGTGGTATGGCAACGACCACACCTGTTTGGTCATGTAGCATGGCAACGACCATACAGGTCTGGTCGTGTGGTATGGCGACGACCACACGTTTAGTCTTGTGGTATGGCAATGACACATGTGTTTGGTCGTGTGGTACGGCAACGACCACGCCGGTCTGGTCGTGTGGTATGGCAACGACTCTAACGTTTGGTCGTGTGGTATGGCAACGACCACACATGTCTGGTCGTGTGGCATGGCAACGACCACACATGTTTGGTCGTGTGGTATGACAACGACCACACAGGTCTGGTCGTGTGGTATGGCAACGACTCTAACGTTTGGTCGTGTGGCATGGCAACGACCACACATATTTGGTTGTGTGGTATGGCAACGACCACACATGTTTGGTCGTGTTGTATGGCAACGACCACACATGTTTGGCCGTGTGGTATGGCAATAACCACACAGGTCTGGTCGTGTGGTATGGCAACGACCACACATGTTTGGTCGTGTGGTATGGCAATAAACACACAGGTCTGGTCGTGTGGTATGGCGACGACTACACGTTTAGTCTTGTGGTATGGCAATGACACATATGTTTGGTCGTGTGGTATGGCAATAACCACACAGGTCTGGTCGTGTGGTATGGCAACGACCACACATGTCTGGTCGTGTGGTATGGCAACGACCACACAGGTCTGGTCGTGTGGTATGGCAACGACCACACATGTCTGGTCGTGTGGTATGGCAACGACTACACAGGTCTGGTCGTGTGGTATGGCAACGACCACACAGGTCAGGCCACCTGCCTCCTCGCACCAGCTGTAGCTATGTCAGGCAGCTACACCAGCTGGGGTCTCCACCACCAACAGCAAACTCATTATATCAACTCTCCTGACATGTCAGCCAAGTTCCTGACACGTCAGCCATGCACCTGACACGTCAGCTAGGCTCCTAACACGTCAGTCAAGATCCTGACACGTCAGCCAAGCTCCTGACACGTCAGCCATGCTCCTGACACGTCAACCAAGCTCCTGACACGTCAGCGTAGCTCCTGACACGTCAACCAAGCTCCTGACACGTCATCCTAGCTCCTGACAGTCAGCCAAGCTCATGACACGTCAGCCAAGCTCATGACACGTCAGCCAAGCTCCTGACAGTCAGCCAAGCTCCTGACACGTCAACCAAGCACCTGGCACGTCAACCAAACTCCTGACACGTCAGCCAAGCTCCTGACACGTCAGCCAAGCTCCTGACAGTCAGCCAAACGTCTGACACGTCAGCCATACTCCTGACGCGTTAAGCAAGCTTCTAACACGTCAGCCAAGTTCCTGATACGTCACCAAGTTCCTGACACGTCAGCCATGCTCCTGACACGTCAGCTAAGCACCTGACACGTCAACCAAGCTCCTGACACGTCAGCCAAGCTCCTGACACGTCAGCCATGCTCCTGACACGTCAACGAAGCTCCTGACACATCAGCCAAGCTCCTGACACGTCAGCCAAGCTCCTGACACGTCAACCAAGTTCCTGACACGTCAGCCAGGCTCCTGACAGTCAGCCAAGTTCCATATAAACCATGTCTTTAAGACAACCATCTTTGTCTGGTGTTCGTATGAATGAGGAAAGTTTGTCTCCCACGGGTATCTCCCCTCTCCCCAGTAGCCAACATCTCCCCCAGGGTAATCACACTCCCCCAGCATCATCCCCCAGAGTTATCTTCCTCCCCCCCCCCCCTTTGTAGCCAGTATTCTCCCCACCAAGAGTTTTATCTCCCCCTACCTCTCCTCCCCCAGCACCGTCCATTCCTCTCTCCCCAGCACCGTCCATATCTCTCCCCAGCACCGTCCATCCTCTCCCCAGCACCGTCCATTCCTCTCCCCAGCATCGTCCATTCCTCTCCCCAGCACCGTCCATCCTCTCCCCAGCATCGTCCATTCCTCTCCCCAGCACCGTCCATCCTCTCCCCAGCACCGTCCATACTCTCCCCAGCACCGTCCATCCTCTCCCCAGCATCGTCCATTCCTCTCCCCAGCACCGTCCATCCTCTCCCCAGCACCGTCCATCCTCTCCCCAGCATCGTCCATTCCTCTCCCCAGCACCGTCCATCCTCTCCCCAGCACCGTCCATCCTCTCCCCAGCATCGTCCATTCCTCTCCCCAGCACCGTCCATCCTCTCCCCAGCATCGTCCATTCCTCTCCCCAGCACCGTCCATCCTCTCCCCAGCACCGTCCATCCTCTCCCCAGCACCGTCCATCCTCTCCCCAGCACCGTCCATCCTCTCCCCAGCATCGTCCATTCCTCTCCCCAGCACCGTCCATCCTCTCCCCAGCACCGTCCATCCTCTCCCCAGCACCGTCCATCCTCTCCCCAGCACCGTCCATCCTCTCCCCAGCACCGTCCATCCTCTCCCCAGCACCGTCCATCCTCTCCCCAGTGTGTTGTGACGTCACACAATAAGTCTGGTGTGCTCCCGTTTCGCTCGTAGCAAAACCTTAGCCAACTAGTTTATGTCCACTAGTTTATGTCCACTAGTTTATGCCCACTAGTTTATGCCCACTAGTTTGTGTCCACTAGTTTGTGTCCACTAGTTTGTGTCCACTAGTTTGTGTCCACTAGTTTGTGTCCACTAGTTTGTGTCCACTAGTTTATGCCCACTAGTTTATGTCCACTAGTTTATGCCCACTAGTTTGTCCCACAATTTGTTCCCATAGTTTGTGCCCAAAACTAGTTTGTGCCCCACTAGTTTGTGTCCACTATTTGTGCCCCTAGTTTGTCCCACTATTTTATGCCCCTTTTTATGCCCATAGTTTGTCCCCCCTAGTTTGTTCCCACTATTTTGGGTCCACTAGTTTTGTCCATAGTTTGTGCCCACTATTTTGTGCCCACTAGTTTTTTCCCACTATTTTGTGCCCACAAATTTTGTCCACTAGTTTGTATCCACTAGTTTGTGCCCACTAGTTTGTGTCCACTAGTTTGTGTCCACTAGTTTGTGTCCACTAATTAGTGTCCACTAGTTTGTTCCCACTAGTTTGTTCCCACTAGTTTGTTCCCACTAGTTTGTGCCCACTAGTTTGTGTCCACTAGTTTATGCCCACTAGTTTGTGCCCACTAGTTTGTGTCCACTAGTTTATGCCCACTAGTTTGTGCCCACTAGTTTGTTCCCACTAGTTTGTGCCCACTAGTTTGTGTCCACTAGTTTATGCCCACTAGTTTGTGCCCACTAGTTTGTGCCCACTAGTTTGTGTCCACTAGTTTGTGCCCACTAGTTTGTGTCCACTAGTTTGTGCCCACTAGTTTATGCCCACTAGTTTGTGCCCACTAGTTTGTTCCCACTAGTTTGTGTCCACTAGTTTGTGCCCACTAGTTTGTGTCCACTAATTAGTGTCCACTAGTTTGTTCCCACTAGTTTATGCCCACTAGTTTATGCCCACTAGTTTGTGCCCACTAGTTTGTTCCCACTAGTTTGTGTCCACTAGTTTATGCCCACTAGTTTGTGCCCACTAGTTTGTGTCCACTAGTTTATGCCCACTAGTTTGTGCCCACTAGTTTGTTCCCACTAGTTTGTGTCCACTAGTTTATGCCCACTAGTTTGTTCCCACTAGTTTGTGTCCACTAGTTTATGCCCACTAGTTTGTGCCCACTAGTTTGTTCCCACTAGTTTGTGTCCACTAGTTTATGCCCACTAGTTTGTTCCCACTAGTTTGTGTCCACTAGTTTATGCCCACTAGCTTGTGCCCACTAGTTTGTGCCCACTAGTTTGTGTCCACTAGTTTATGCCCACTAGTTTGTGCCCACTAGTTTGTGCCCACTAGTTTGTGCCCACTAGTTTGTTCCCACTAGTTTGTGCCCACTAGTTTGTGCCCACTAGTTTGTGTCCACTAGTTTGTGCCCACTAATTAGTGTCCACTAGTTTGTATCCACTAGTTTGTGCCCACTAGTTTGTGTCCACTAGTTTGTGTCCACTAGTTTGTGTCCACTAGTTTGTGCCCACTAGTTTGTGTCCACTAGTTTGTGTCCACTAGTTTGTGTCCACTAGTTTGTGTCCACTAGTCTGTGCCCACTAGTTTGTGTCCACTAGTTTGTGCCCACTAGTTTGTGTCCACTAGTTTGTGCCCACTAGTTTGTGCCCACTAGTTTGTGTCCACTAGTTTGTGCCCACTAGTTTGTGCCCACTAGTTTGTGTCCACTAGTTTGTGCCCACTAGTTTGTGTCCACTAGTTTGTGTCCACTAGTTTGTATCCACTAGTTTATGCCCACTAGTTTGTGTCCACTAGTTTGTGTCCACTAGTTTGTGCCCACTAGTTTGTGCCCACTAGTTTGTGCCCACTAGTTTGTGTCCACTAGTTTGTGCCCACTAGTTTGTGCCCACTAGTTTGTGTCCACTAGTTTGTGCCCACTAGTTTGTGCCCACTAGTTTGTGTCCACTAGTTTGTATCTACTAGTTTGTGTCCACTAGTTTGTGCCCACTAGTTTGTGTCCACTAGTTTGTGTCCACTAGTTTGTGTCCACTAGTTTATGCCCACTAGTTTGTGCCCACTAGTTTGTGCCCACTAGTTTGTGTCTACTAGTTTGTGTCCACTAGTTTATGCCCACTAGTTTGTGCCCACTAGTTTGTGCCCACTAGTTTGTGTCCACTAGTTTGTGTCTACTAGTTTATGCCCACTAGTTTATGCCCACTAGTTTGTGTCCACTAGTTTGTGTCTACTAGTTTATGCCCACTAGTTTATGCCCACTAGTTTGTGTCCACTAGTTTGTGTCTACTAGTTTATGCCCACTAGTTTGTGCCCACTAGTTTATGTCCACTAGTTTGTGTCCACTAGCAACAGCAGAACCAGGGCAGCTGTAGGTTTAAACAGCTACTTAAACTGTAGTTAATTAAGACTCATTTTATCTCTCATTTATCTATTAATCTATGATCACCCTAGGATACATTTATCTATGTAAGAAGAGATCCTGGCGTTGCGTTGCAGTAGCAGGGAAGGGTAGGTTCCTTTGGAGTGATGGGATGGTCTTTTTCAGGAGCCTGTCTGAAGCGTAGGATACACACAGGTGTCCTTCAGGCGTTCCTGAAACCTCCACAGAGACGAGGTTTTTTTTTTCATGGCTGAAGCGAACAGTAGACAGGCCAATTAAACCTTATGGTAATGAGTAGTTACACTGTTTGAATCGAAGTAATGAGTAGTTACACTGTTTGAATCGAAGTCCCGCTAGAATGTAGCGCCCACGACGCTACACACACACACACACACACACACACACACACACACACACACACACACGCTATTTACTTCCCTTCTTCAATCACACACAGGAAGTACAAGATGTATGACATCCACCGAGTAGCCAGGTCACCACGACACCAGGTCACCAAGACACCAGGTCACCACGACAGCAGGTCACCAAGACACCAGGTCACCAAGACACCAGGTCAGCACGTCACCAGGTCACCACGACACCAGGTCACCAAGACACCAGGTCACCACGACACCAGGTCACCACGACACCAAGTCACCAAGACACCAGGTCAGCACGTCACCAGGTCACCAAGACACCAGGTCACCAAGACACCAGGTCAGCACGTCACCAGGTCACCACGACACCAGGTCACCAAGACACCAGGTCACCACGACACCAGGTCAGCACGTCACCAGGTCACCACGACACCAGGTCACCAAGACACCAGGTCACCAAGACACCAGGTCACCACGACACCAGGTCACCAAGACATGAAATCAAGAGACCATGGTCATGAGTTCAACACAACAGGTCACCAGGTCACCAAGATGCCACAAGATGAAATCACCACGACCGCAGGTCACCACGACACCTGGTCATCACGACATCAGGTCACCAAGACAACACACCAGGTCACCATGACACCAGGTCACCACGACATCAGGTCACCACGACACCTGGTCATCACGACATCAGGTCACCAAGACAACACAACACCAGGTCACCACAACACCAGGTCACCACGATACCAGGTCACCAAGACACCAGGTCACCACGACACCAGGTCACCAAGAGAACACAACACCAGGTCACCACGACACCAGGTCACCAAGACACCAGGTCACCACGACACCAGGTCACCAAGAGAACACAACACCAGGTCACCACGTCACCAGGACAACGTCCCATCTCCTAAAAATTCTCATAAAACAGAGAATCTCATAACCAACTTCAAATATAACTACAGAAATATGATGATCATACCTTGACCTGGGTCAACCCCCTTCCCCTCCAGGGTATATCACCTTATCTATCATTGAACCTCGTTAGGTCAAAGGTTCGTATCTGATAAGCTGATAAGGAGGTCAAAAGCATGTGTTAAGTGTGGTAGAAAATGCCCCTCTCTCTACCACCACACTAATTGTAGTAAACACTTTACTTATAGAAGTGGTGAAGTTAGAGTGCCTACCACTACACCAGATACAGTAAGAAGTCGACTTATAGAAGTGGTGTAGCTACACTTTCTGCCACCACAACGAATAAAGTAACTACTCTACTTATATAAGTAATACAGTTATCATGTCTGCTATAACACTTTATACAATAACCACTTAACACTATATATATATATATATATATATATATATATATATATATATATATATATATATATATATATTCTTGGAGGCATAAGAGGTTGAAAGGTATGGCACATTCTCCTTAATTCATCTTCCTATGTACAGTTCCTATTTGCCTTACAATCGTCCGCTGGTCTTCTTGAAGATAGATAGATAGATAGATAGGTAGATAGATAGATAGATAGATAGATAGACAGATACAAAAATAGATACATAGATGGATAGATAGATAGATAGATAGGTAGATAGATAGACAGATAGATAGATAAATAGATAGATAGATAGGTAGATAGGTAGACATATAGATAGATAAATAGATAGATAGATAGATAGATAGATAGATAGATAGATAGATAGACAGATAGATAGATAGACAGATAAATAGATAAATAGATACATAGATGGATAGATAGATAGATAGATAGATAGATAGATAGATAGATAGATGAATAGATGGATAGATGGTAGATACATAGATAGATAGATAGATAGATAGATAGATAAGTACAAAACCCCCGGATGGACTAGGCTCCATCTCTACCTTATCTTAAAGATTAAACTTCTTCACGACTTCACAAGAGGCCCCCCCCCACCCCCCCCTCCTCCCCTACCTCAAATTTAAGTCTATTACTTGACTAATTATAACTTGGGGAGTTAGAGCTGGTCTGTGATGGGGCTGAACACCCCATGGGTGTGTTAGCGGCGGGGAGAGGAGGAGGAGGTGGGGAGGAAAGATGGGAGGGAAGGGGTAAGGCGGGGAGAGTTGTATGAGGGAAGAGATTCTTCCATCACTCTGGTCAATCCATCATCTTAAGAGAAAGATGGATAAATGTCTCTCTCTCTCTCTCTCTCTCTCTCTCTCTCTCTCTCTCTGTCTCTCTCTCTCTCTCTCTCTCTCTCTCTCTCTCTCTCTCTCTGTCTCTCTCTCTCTCTCTCTCTCTCTCTCTCTCTCTCTCTCTCTCTCTCTCTCTCTCTCTCTCTTTGTCTGTCTGTCTCTGTCTCTGTCTGTCTGTCTGTCTGTCTCTCTCTCTCTCTCTCTCTCTCTCTCTCTCTCTCTCTCTCTTTTTTCCATCAACACTGGCGTCCCTCCAGGTTCTGTTCCGTCTCCCAGAACATTTCTTTCCTTCGTTTTTTTTAAGAAACATTTCCATTTTCTCTTCAGCCGAGGACCAGCCATAGGCTCGCATGTGCGTCTGTCGCCCGTGACCGGATCCACGGGCTTGCCTGTCGTCCGTGACCGGAGCCGCGTTCATAAATAAAAAGGGACGGAGACACAGATGGGAAAGGGGAGAGGAAGGGTGGAACAGGAGAGGAAGAGGAGGAGGAGGAGGAGGAGGATGGGTGCCGGAGTGATGGGAGGAGGTTGAGGAAGTATGGTTCTGTGCCTCCCCTTCTTCCTTATCCGGTCTTCTCTACTCATAACCTCACTCCGGTTAACCGGTCACCCTATCATCCAGCCCGTCTCCTGTCATCCGGCTACCCAAACCCGATTATCCGGGTACCCTAAACCCTCCATCCCTGTAATCCGGCCATACTCAACCTGTAATCCGGCCACCTTCCCTTAATCCGGCTATACGTATTACCATGATATACATCAAAACAAAATTTATGCAAAGGGAGTTTGACTAGAAAATTAATTCGCACAACGTCATCAATACCCCAGAAACAACTTATATATATATATATATATATATATATATATATATATATATATATATATATATATATATATATATATATATATATATATATAAACAAGAAGACAACCAAAGATACCAGTGATACAATAGTGACCTTAACAGGTAACAATCATGATATATCTTGATTTAATATTTAATATCAAACATTCCAACAAATTCACAACACGCGCAAGACGTATTTCTTGGGTACGAACGACGAAATAGCTGAAGATCTGATGGAAGACTTAGAAACGCTACAGATATTCGACAATATACGAAGAATATCTTTATATTAAGACAGAAATTCAACAACCAGATCTTCACGGTATGAAATTAAATAGATAAAGATGTAATAACAACATAGGCAATTTCTTTCTTTGGGTGTGTGGATCATTAAGACACATCATCATCATTAGAAGGTGTTAAAAACTTTTAAATTAGAGTTAGAAAGATACTTTCGTAGTATTTAAGTAAACAGGTCTGTTTCAAGATGGATTGACAGAAATATAAATTCAGTGGTTTGAAATGTTACATTTTTTTTCTCTTTTCTTTTAGATTTGAACTTCCTCTCCGGAGAAGCCCTCTGCAGTCGGAGCAAGGAACTGTTTTCTACCCGTCCACAGTTTCCTATAGAATTTCCACGTCAGTATACCCTCTCCATACCCCATGGCAATCCATCTCACCTCGTCTTTTTCCTGCAGTCTGTGGCGCCCAAGGCGGTGGTGGGTGTGGAGATGCTTGCTTCTTCACTATCCTCTTGTCTACCAATGGTAACATGATGACCTTAGAACACTACAATCATCTAGCAGATACCATAGTCACGGACCCAGCAGATACCATAGTCACGGACCCAGCAGATACCATAGTCACGGACCCAGCAGATACCATAGTCACGGACCCAGCAGATACCATAGTCACGGACCCAGCAGATACCATAGTCACGGACCCAGCAGATACCATAGTCACGGACCCTCATGGTCTTCTGTAATCTGACCTTTTTTCCGAAGGCTCCCAGTGGGACCCCTTGATATCTCTAGACTCTTCGACCCTCCTTATCCGACCTGTTATGATAACCGGTTATCTTCCCTCCCATCCTTGGTTATCCGGACATCCCCCCCCCTCCTCACCCTGCCCCATACAATCTGTACACTCCCTCTCTCTCTCTCTCTCTCTCTCTCTCTCTCTCTCTCTCATCATCATCGTCTGAACTCACCTTCCTCCAGCCCCCACGGCAGCGCCTTATCCGGCCCTCTCACTCAGCCCCTTCCGTACCCTGTACCCTTTGTCACTTCCGTATCCGACCTTTTCCATCGGCCTTCATCCGAGAGGCCCGGCCACCAGCTCCCACCTACCCCCCCCCCACACACACCCCAGGAGACACACACACACACACACACACACACACACACACACACACACACACACACACACACAACGAGTTCTGTCGTGAAATTGAATTGTAAAGAGATGTGTGTGTGTGTGTGTGTGTGTGTGTGTGTGTGTGTGTGTGTGTGTGTGTGTGTTGGTAATACCGTATTACTGCAGGAAGCCGTGATTCTTGCCGTGTGGTGCAGCTGGTGCCAGTGGCGGTACAGCTGGTGCAAGTGATGGTACAGCTGGTGCAAGTGGTGGTACAGCTGGTGTGACCTTCTCCCACCCCAGGGCCTTCCCACACTGCCCCCCCCCCACAACGGCAGACCTCAGCCCCCGCCGACCCCAGACCTTCCCACGCTCCCCCAGCAACCAAACACAACCCCCCGCCAACCCCAGACCTTCCCACGCTCCCCCAGCAACCAAACACAACCCCACCCCATACCTTGCCCCTACCACAGCCCCATCCCCCATCCCCCACCTCCTGGGCAGCCATAATGACCGCATATTGTATACGTCCGGTCGTGTAGCGGGAACTCCTCCAGTCTATCTGGGGACCCGCCACCCAACCACGGGGACCAGCTACCACAGTAGACCAACACTGGGGACCCTCCTCTCTACCTGGGGACCATCTACCACCGCAGACCATCACTGGGGACTGTTATGTAACCATAAAACCACCACAGTCATAGTGAGTCGTGCCACCATCTTCTCCAGGCCTTCGAGAGCTCCCCACGACCCAACCAGCTCCCCACCACGACCCAGCCAGCTCCCCACCACGACCCAGCCAGCTCCCCACCATGACCCAGCCAGCTCCCCACCACGACCCAGCCAGCTCCCCACCACGACCCAACCAGCTCTCCCCACCACGACCTAGCCAGCTCCCCACCATGACCCAGCCAGCTCCCCCACCACGACCCAACCAGCTCCCCACCACGACCCAGCCAGCTCCCCACCACGACCCAACCAGCTCTCCCCACCACGACCTAGCCAGCTCCCCACCATGACCCAGCCAGCTCCCCACCATGACCCAACCATCTCCCCACGACCCAGCCAACTCCCCACCACGACCCAGCCAGCTCCCCACCATGACCCAGCCACCTCCCCACCACGACCCAGCCAGCTCCCCACCATGACCCAGCCAGCTCCCCCACCACGACCCAGCCAGCTCCCCCACCACGACCCAGCCAGCTCCCCAACACGACCCAGTCCCCACCACGACCCAGCCAGCTCCCCACCACGACCCAGCCAGCTCCCCACCACGACCCAACCAGCTCCCACCACGACCCAACCAGCTCCCCACCACGACCCAGCCAGCTCCCCACCATGACCCAGCCAGCTCCCCACCACGACCCAACCAGCTCCCCACCACGACCCAGCCACCTCCCACACGACCCAGCCAGCTCCCCACCATGACCCAGCCAGCTCCCCACCATGACCCAGCCAGCTCCCCACCACGACCCAGCCAGCTCCCCACCACGACCCAACCAGCTCCCCACCACGACCCAGCCAGCTCCCCACCACGACCCAACCAGCTCCCCACCACGACCCAACCAGCTCTCCCCACCACGACCTAGCCAGCTCCCCACCATGACCCAGCCAGCTCCCCACCATGACCCAGCCAGCTCCCCACCACGACCCAACCATCTCCCCACGACCCAGCCAGCTCCCCACCACGACCCAGCCAGCTCCCCACCATGACCCAGCCACCTCCCCACCACGACCCAGCCAGCTCCCCACCATGACCCAGCCACCTCCCACACGACCCAGCCAGCTCCCCACCACGACCCAGCCAGCTCCCCACCACGACCCAGCCAGCTCCCCACCACGACCCAACCAGCTCCCCACCACGACCCAGCCAGCTCCCCACCACGACCCAGCCAGCTCCCCATCATGACCCAACCAGCTCCCCACCACGACCCAGCCACCTCCCCACCACGACCCAGCCACCTCCCACACGACCCAACCAGCTCCCCACCACGACCCAGCCAGCTCCCCACCACGACCCAGCCAGCTCCCCACCACTACCCAGCCAGCTCCCCACCACGACCCAGCCAGCTCCCCACCACGACCCAACCAGCTCCCCACCACGACCCAGCCATCTCCCCACCACGACCCATCCAGCTCCCCACCACGACCCAGCCAGCTCCCCACCACGACCCAGCCAGCTCCCCACCACGACCCAGCCAGCTCCCCACCACGACCCAGCCAGCTCCCCACCACGACCCAGCCAGCTCCCCACCACGACCCAGCCAGCTCCCCACCACGACCCAACCAGCTCCCCACCACGACCCAACCAGCTCCCCACCACGACCCAGCCAGCTCCCCACCATGACCCAGCCAGCTCCCCACCACGACCCAACCAGCTCCCCACCACGACCCAGCCACCTCCCACACGACCCAGCCAGCTCCCCACCATGACCCAGCCAGCTCCCCACCACGACCCAACCAGCTCCCCACCACGACCCAACCAGCTCCCCACCATGACCCAGCCAGCTCCCCACCATGACCCAGCCAGCTCCCCACCACGACCCAACCAGCTCCCCACCACGACCCAGCCACCTCCCACACGACCCAGCCAGCTCCCCACCATGACCCAGCCAGCTCCCCACCACGACCCAGCCAGCTCCCCACCACGACCCAGCCAGCTCCCCACCACGACCCAACCAGCTCCCCACCATGACCCAGCCAGCTCCCCACCATGACCCAGCCAGCTCCCCACCATGACCCAGCCAGCTCCCCACCATGACCTAACCAGCTCCCCACCATGACCCAGCCAGCTCCCCACCATGACCCAGCCAGCTCCCCACCACGACCCAGCCAGCTTCCCACCATGACCCAGCCAGCTCCCCACCATGACCCAGCCAGCTCTCCCCCAACATCTAAACCGAGGATGAGGTAAATCCGTCCAAAGGAACGGAGTCTATTGACGGAAACGGATGGCCAAAGGTCATTAGTGTCGCAGGCAGGAACAGTGCCATGCATCACGCGTCAACACCATCATTCTACGGACCATAATGCCAAGGGAGAATCGCCCGAACGGAACCGAAGTTGTTGGGGACGAGTGTTGGGTATGGATGGGGACAAGTGTTGGGTATGGATGGGGACAAGTGTTGGGTATGGATGGGGACAAGTGTTGGGTATGGATGGGGACAAGTGTTGGGTATGGATGGGGACGAGTGTTGGGTATGGATGGGGACAAGTGTTGGGTATGGATGGGGACAAGTGTTGGGTATGGATGGGGACAAGTGTTGGGTATGGATGGGGACAAGTGTTGGGTATGGATGGGGACAGGTGTTGGGTATGGATGGGGACAAGTGTTGGGTATAGATGGGGACAGGTGTTGGGTATGGATGGGGACAAGTGTTGGGTATGGATGGGGTCAAGTGTTGGGTATGGATGGGGACAAGTGTTGGGTATGGATGGGGTCAAGTGTTGGGTATGGATGGGGACGAGTGTTGGGTATGGATGGGGACAAGTGTTGGGTATGGATGGGGACAAGTGTTGGGTATGGATGGGGACAAGTGTTGGGTATGGATGGGGACAAGTGTTGGGTATGGATGGGGACAAGTGTTGGGTATGGATGGGGACAAGTGTTGGGTATGGATGGGGACAGGTGTTGGGTATGGATGGGGACAAGTGTTGGGTATGGATGGGGTCAAGTGTTGGGTATGGGTATGGATGGGGACAAGTGTTGGGTATGGATGGGGACAAGTGTTGGGTATGGATGGGGACAAGTGTTGGGTATGGATGGGGACAAGTGTTGGGTATGGATGGGGACAAGTGTTGGGTATGGATGGGGACGAGTGTTGGGTATGGATGGGGACAAGTGTTGGGTATGGATGGGGACAAGTGTTGGGTATGGATGGGGACAGTGTTGGGTATGGATGGGGACAAGTGTTGGGTATGGATGGGGACAAGTGTTGGGTATGGATGGGGACAAGTGTTGGGTATGGATGGGGACAAGTGTTGGGTATGGATGGGGACAAGTGTTGGGTATGGATGGGGACAAGTGTTGGGTATGGATGGGGACAAGTGTTGGGTATGGATGGGGACAAGTGTTGGGTATGGATGGGGACAAGTGTTGGGTATGGATGGGGACAAGTGTTGGGTATGGATGGGGACAAGTGTTGGGTATGGATGGGGACAAGTGTTGGGTATGGATGGGGACAAGTGTTGGGTATGGATGGGGACAAGTGTTGGGTATGGATGGGGACAAGTGTTGGGTATGGATGGGGACAAGTGTTGGGTATAGATGGGGACAAGTGTTGGGTATGGATGGGGACGAGTGTTGGGTATGGATTGGGACGAGTGTTGGGTATGGATGGGGTCAAGTGTTGGGTATGGATGGGGACAAGTGTTGGGTATGGATGGGGACAAGTGTTGGGTATGGATGGGGACAAGTGTTGGGTATGGATGGGGACGAGTGTTGGGTATGGATGGGGACAAGTGTTGGGTATGGATGGGGACAAGTGTTGGGTATGGATGGGGACAAGTGTTGGGTATGGATGGGGACAAGTGTTGGGTATGGATGGGGACAAGTGTTGGGTATGGATGGGGACAAGTGTTGGGTATGGATGGGGACAAGTGTTGGGTATGGATGGGGACAAGTGTTGGGTATGGATGGGGACAAGTGTTGGGTATGGATGGGGACAAGTGTTGGGTATGGATGGGGACGAGTGTTGGGTATGGATGGGGTCAAGTGTTGTGTATGGATGGGGACAAGTGTTGGGTATGGATGGGGACGAGTGTTGGGTATGGATGGGGACAAGTGTTGGGTATGGATGGGGACAAGTGTTGGGTATGGATGGGGACAAGTGTTGGGTATGGATGGGGACAAGTATTGGGTATGGATGGGGGCCCGTGAGGAACGTCTAATAGACCCCCTCCTTCAACCAAGGGAGGATCAATATAGACCCCAAGGATTTAAGTGAATGGATTTGAAGTGATTTGAGGCTACGGACGTCCTGGAAAGACAGAGGGGATGACTGGAACAGAACCCAGTTCTGGAATGACTCTATAGACTAAGAGGTCATAGGAATCGTCGAAAAGGAAAAAAAAATTAGAAAGTAATCTAATTACCAAACCGTCATCCTTTGAGGACCAAGGGGCTACGACCCTTGAGTAGAGCAGTACGACCTATGTACACAACCTTACAACACCTGAGTACAACAGAACGACTTCTGAATATAAGAGTATACAACCTATGAGCACAACCTTACAACATTTGAGTACAACAGTATGACGTCTGAATATAACAGTACGACCCATGTCCACATCCATACAACACTTGAGTACAACAGAACGACTTATGAACATAACAATACGACCTATAAGGACAGTAGTACGACCTCTGAGCACCTCACTACGACCTCTGAGCACACTAGTACGACCTCTGAGCACACTAGTACGACCTCTGAGCAACTCAGTACGACCTCTGTGCAGAGTAGTACGACCTCTGAGCACAGTAGTACAACCTCTGAGCACAGTAGTACGACCTCTGAGTACCTCAGTACGACCTCTGAGCACAGTAGTACAACCTCTGAGCACAGTAGTACAACCTATGAGCACAGTAGTACGACCTCTGAGCACCTCAGTACGACCTCTGAGCACAGTAGTACAACCTCTGAGCACAGTAGTACAACCTCTGAGCACAGTAGTACAACCTCTGAGCACAGTAGTACGACCTCTGAGCACAGTAGTACGACCTCTGAGCACCTCAGTACGACCTCTGAGCACAGTAGTACAACCTCTGAGCACAGTAGTACAACCTCTGAGCACAGTAGTACGACCTCTGAGCACCTCAGTACGACCTCTGAGCACAACATTACGACCCTACGAGTCAAACCAAAAGCCCAGACCATTATAACCAAAGGTCATTTCGTCGTGCTCAAGGGTCGTAAATTCGTGCTGAAGCATCATACAGTTGAGCTCAAGGGTCGTACCCAGTTATGGTTAGAAGGGGTCGTGCCGACGTGTTCAAAGGGATGGACGGAAGAGAGTATGATCAACGAAACGTTTGGCAGTCGCCCTGCGCCATCAGTCTTAATCAAAGGTTTCCCATTTTCCCAGCTAACACTTGCCTCAGCGAACAGGAGGATACACAGTGGGGGACACTTGGGGCGTCGTCTTTGCCTTCTTTCAACACGGGAAAGATTGAATACAAATAGGACCGTCAACTCTGACGGAAACTGATCTAAGACAAGGATCTAGTGGCGACACACAAACACCCACCCACAGTGTAGTTCACAACACAATCCTTGACACTTGGACAAAGTTACGACCAAAACAGACAACGTTCAACCCAGCTGACTTACACCATAGGGTTGTGGGTCCCTGCTCCATCCACTGACCTAGTCTGATAGGTCAGGTCAAAGGTCATACCGTCATACCTAGAGGGTCAAACCATCGTGAATGAGTAGTCTTCAGTCCAGCTAACATAAACAGCCCTCATAGTCACTTAGAGATTGTTTGGAATTAGTTGATTCTAACCAGACGTGATTGAACCCTTGGCACATTGTGGCTATCGGGTTGCGATAGCCACCTGGGTACGTTACACCCGTCTGCTTGTTCTGTCATCTTGTCAACAGTAGTTTGCGTCCTTGGACCAATTAAGAACCACGTCCACCTCTGGTTGGTGCCAAATGAGGCAGAGGAACCGTAGCAAGGTCGACCCTTAACCATGGACACAGCAAGGTCGACCCTTAACCACGAACACTGCAAGGTCGACAATTAACCACGGACGCAGCAAGGTCGACCCTTAACCACGGACACAGCAAGGTCGACCCTAAACCATGGACACAGCAAGGTCGAGCCTTAACCACGGACACAGCAAGGACGACCCTAAACCACGGACACAGCAAGGTCGACCCTAAACCATGGACACAGCAAGGTCGACCCTTAACCACGGACACAGCAAGGTCGACCCTTAACCACGGACACAGCAAGGTCGACCCTTAACCACGGACACAGCAAGGTCGACAATTAACCACGGACACAGCAAGGTCGACCCTTAACCACGGACACAGCAAGGTCGACCCTTAACCACGGACACAGCAAGGTCGACCCTTAACCAAGGTCACAGCAAGGTCGAGCCTTAACAACGGACACATCAAGGTCGGGCAATGAATATGGACGCAGTAAGGTCGGTGCAACAAACACGGACACAACAAGGTCGGGTCATAAAGGACAATTTAGGGTCTAGCTCTAATCAGGGACGCAGTAGTGATGGGTTCGAACCCTGGACACCTCAGGGTCGGATCCCTTAATCACAATATCAACAAGTGTCGTATGTATCAGGCAAGTGTCCTCTGTATCAGGCAAGTGTCGTGTGTATCAACAAGTGTCGTATGTATCAGGCAAGTGTCCCCTGTATCAGGCAAGTGTCCTCTGTATCAGGCAAGTGTCGTGTGTATCAGGCAAGTGTCGTATGTATCAGGCAAGTGTCCACTGTATCAGGCAAGTGTCCACTGTATCAGGCAAGTGTCGTATGTATCAGACAAGTGTCGTATGTATCAGACAAGTGTCGTATGTATCAGACAAGTGTCGTGTATATCAGGCAAGTGTCCCCTGTATCAGGCAAGTGTCCACTGTATCAGGCAAGTGTCGTATGTATCAGACAAGTGTCGTATGTATCAGACAAGTGTCGTGTATATCAGGCAAGTGTCCCCTGTATCAGGCAAGTGTCCACTGTATCAGGCAAGTGTCGTATGTATCAGACAAGTGTCGTATGTATCAGACAAGTGTCGTATGTATCAGACAAGTGTCGTGTGTATCAGGCAAGTGTCCCCTGTATCAGGTAAGTGTCCACTGTATCAGACAAGAGTCGTGTGTATCAGGCAAGTGTCCTCTGTATCAGACAAGTGTCGTATGTATCAGGCAAGTGTCCCCTGTATCAGGCAAGTGTCCCCTGTATCAGGCAAGTGTCGTATGTATCAGGCAAGTGTCGTATGTATCAGGCAAGTGTCGTATGTATCAGACAAGTGTCGTATGTATCAGACAAGTGTCGTGTGTATCAGGCAAGTGTCCCCTGTATCAGGTAAGTGTCCACTGTATCAGGTAAGTGTCGTATGTATCAGGCAAGTATCGTATGTATCAGGCAAGTGTCGTATGTATCAGACAAGTGTCGTATGTATCAGGACACATCAGTATAGACCACCGTATTATGTACGACTTTGGTTCGTTCGTCCTACATCAAGGGGGAGTTTGCCATGCGTGAGGTGGCTGAGTTTTACTTAGAGCATCAGGACTTAGGGTCTACGTCAGGTAAGTAGTGGTCTACGTCAGGTAAGTAGTGGTCTACGTCAGGTAAGTAGTGGTCTACGTCAGGTAAGTAGTGGTCTACGTCAGGTAAGTAGTGGTCTACGTCAGGTAAGTAGTGGTCTGCGTCAGGTAAGTAGTGGTCTACGTCAGGTAAGTAGTGGTCTACGTCAGGAAAGTGGTGGTTTACGTCAGGTAAGTAGTGGTCTACGTCAGGTAAGTAGTGATCTACGTCAGGTAAGTAGTGGTCTACGTCAGGTAAGTAGTGGTCTACGTCAGGTAAGTAGTGGTCTACGTCAGGTAAGTGGTGGTCTGCGTCAGGCTGGACCCGAGGCGTACGACACGTTCACTCTGAGGTCCCTGGCGCATCATGCCCCACCTGGGGGGGCCTCCGGCGTGCCCCCCGTCTTCCACACACCCCACAACACCCAGTGGGGCACACACACACCAAGTGGGGCGTACACACACACTCACACACACACACACACACACACTCACACATACACACACACACACATGCTCCTCCTCTTCCGCTGTAGTGGGTTCGTGAAAGATCTTACTTAATGCCTCTTTTCTGAGACACAAACATCGACTTTGCGGCAGCCGCAGACCATGCAAATCCTGCGGCAGCCGCAGGCCATCCAAACCTTGCGGCAGTTGCAGACCATCCAAACCCTGGAACTGCCGCAGACCATGCAAACAAACCCTGGAACTGCCGGAGTCCATCCAAACCTTGCGGCAGTTGCAGACCATGCAAACCTTGCGGCAGTTGCAGACCATGCAAACCTTGCGGCAGTTGCAGACCATGCAAACCTTGCGGCAGTTGCAGACCATGCAAACCCTGGAACTGACGCAGACCATCCAAACCTTGCGGTAGCCGCAGACCATCCAAACCCTGGAACTGCCGCAACCCGTCGTCGTCCTCCTCCCGCACCACAGCTACGGATCCCCGGCAACTGCTCCTCCCTCCTGGTCCACACCCGGAGTCCAGATCTCGGCCCAACACCACCATCACCTCTCCTGCAGCTGAAGTGTTCGACCCAAGCGAAGAAACACCTCCCCTACCGTCCCTTCCCACACCTGTCCCCCTACACCTGTCCCCCTACACCTGCCCCTTACACCTGTCCCCCTACACCTGTCCCCTACACCTGTCCCCTACACCTGCCCCCCTTACACCTGCCCCCCTACACCTGCCCCTTACACCTGCCCCTTACACCTGCCCCCCTACACCTGCCCCTACACCTGCCCCCTTACACCTGCCCCCTTACACCTGCCCCCTTACACCTGCCCCCTACACCTGCCCCTTACACCTGCCCCCTACACCTGCCCCCCTACACCTGCCCCTTACACCTGTCCCCTACACCTGTCCCCCTACACCTGTCCCCCTACACCTGCCCCTTACACCTGCCCCCTACATCTGCCCCTTACACCTGCCCCCTACACCTGCCCCCTTACACCAGAGCCGTGTGGGGGCCTCCTCCTGCCCACAACACTTCACCTTACCTCAACTCGCCACCTTACCTTCTTCACCTAACCTTCCACCTTCAGCGGCGTCAGCAGCACCTCGCCCCTAAGCTACATCATATTTGTATTAACCAAAGTCAGCAATGTATTGTTACCCTTGTTTCCTGACAGCCCCCTGACCCCGTCCTTTCCCAGTCCAACCACTGGGGTTTCCTGACAGCCCCTGACCCTCTCTCCCGGTCCAACCATCCAACCACCGGTGTTTCCTGCCCCCCCCTCTCTCCCGGTCCAGCCACCAGTGTGTGTCTACAACACTTTCCTGGCGCTGGCAACACCTCCGTCAGCGCGGTGGGTGTTATCAAAACACAATTTACATCTTGGGATCAACTGGAAAAGGATCATCGATTTCTAGGCGTGTGAGAGAGGCAGCAGCGAGTCCTACGCCACCAGCAGCAGCGCCGCTAGGACTGGTGAACTGCAGGGGGCCCACCTGCTGGGGCTGGGGGTCCGCCAGGGTCCTACACCAGCAGCAGCGCCGCTGGGACTGGTGACCTGCAGGGGGCCCACCTGCTGGAGCTGGGGGTCCGCCAGGGTCCTACACCAGCAGCAGAGCCGCTGGAACTGGTGACCTGCAGGGGGCCCACCTGCTGGAGCTGGGGGTCCGCCAGGGTCCTACACCAGCAGCAGAGCCGCTGGGACTGGTGACCTGCAGGGGGCCCACCTGCTGGAGCTGGGGGTCCGCCAGGGTCCTACACCAGCAGCAGAGCCGCTGGAACTGGTGAACTGCAGGGGGCCCACCTGCTGGAGCTGGGGGTCCGCCAGGGTCCTACACCAGCAGCAGAGCCGCTGGAACTGGTGAACTGCAGGGGGCCCACCTGCTGGAGCTGGGGGTCCGCCAGGGTCCTACACCAGCAGCAGAGCCGCTGGAACTGGTGAACTGCAGGGGGCCCACCTGCTGGAGCTGGGGGTCCGCCAGGGTCCTACACCAGCAGCAGAGCCGCTGGGACTGGTGAACTGCAGGGGGCCCACCTGCTGGAGCTGGGGGTCCGCCAGGGTCCTACACCAGCAGCAGAGCCGCTGGAACTGGTGAACTGCAGGGGGCCCACCTGCTGGAGCTGGGGGTCCGCCAGGGTCCTACACCAGCAGCAGAGCCGCTGGGACTGGTGAACTGCAGGGGGCCCACCTGCTGGAGCTGGGGGTCCGCCAGGGTCCTACACCAGCAGCAGAGCCGCTGGAACTGGTGAACTGCAGGGGGCCCACCTGCTGGAGCTGGGGGTCCGCCAGGGTCCTACACCAGCAGCAGAGCCGCTGGGACTGGTGAACTGCAGGGGGCCCACCTGCTGGAGCTGGGGGTCCGCCAGGGTCCTACACCAGCAGCAGAGCCGCTGGAACTGGTGAACTGCAGGGGGCCCACCTGCTGGAGCTGGGGGTCCGCCAGGGTCCTACACCAGCAGCAGAGCCGCTGGAACTGATGACCTGCAGGGGGCCCACCTGCTGGAGCTAGGGGTCCGCCAGGGTCCTACACCACCAGCAGAGCCGCTGGGACTGGTGAACTGCAGGGGGCCCACCTGCTGGAGCTGGGGGTCCGCCAGGGTCCTACACCAGCAGCAGAGCCGCTGGGACTGGTGTCCTGCAGGAGCCGTCTGTCAGCGCCCAGCTCGGAGGGACATTAAGCAAGGTGGACTCATTACCTCCCCCGACCCTAAGGGCACTTCCAGGTCCACGCTAACCCCTCGGCCCTTCCTGCAGGACGCCACCACAAGACCAGGGCCATTCCAGAACCAACCCCCTGCCATCCCTTGGGTGACCTTATTTCCTACATAACCATTAAGCCACGTTACAACTGACTACAGTCGTCCCTAAGGGCATTATTACTAGAACATTTGACCTAACATATGTTCGTCCGTGACACCCCAGAAACTAGGACGATCACCCCCAGACAGTTTCCTTTCCCCCCCAGATGTCCTTGACTGTGTTTTCTGCGAGCCTGGAAGCTGGACGTCGTACACATGCAAACACTGGCGTGGGTTTAGCGGTTTAATTATTTGGTTTGTTCTCTTAACATGACGCAGGGGAAAGAGGAGGAAGAGAAAGAAAAAGAGGAGGAAGAGGGGGAGGAAGAGGAAGAGGGGGAGGAAGAGGAAGAGGAGGAAGAGGAGGAGGAAGAGAAAGAGGAGGAAGAGGGGAGGAAGAGGAAGAGGAGGAAGAGGGAGAGAAAGAGGAAGAGGAGGAAGAGGAGGAGGAGGAGGAGGAAGAGAAAGAGGAGGAAGAGGTAGGTTTAGTGGTTTAACTATTGCGGACATGAGGCAGGGAAAGGGGAAGGGGAAGAGGACGAGGAAGAGGAGGAAGAGGAAGAGGAGGAGGAGAGTGTGAAGATGGTAAACTCAGGATATCTTTATGATTGTGGGTATCTGTCATATATTCTATTTGTCTATTCTATTTGTTTATTTGTTTACAAACTGGCGTCCTAGATACGTCTCTTCGTTGTATATCAACTGACTGTTATATTTCTCTCTTGTGTCTCCCCTGATGATGTGATTATTACACGAAAGTGCATTTGGGAACTTATCGTGTTTCATTTTCCCCGTGGACTCATAGGAATATATATATATATATATATATATATATATATATATATATATATATATATATATATATATATATATATATATATATATATAGAGAGAGAGAGAGAGAGAGAGAGAGAGAGTGTCTGTGTATCTGTTTTGTGACTGTGTCATCACCTATTTCTAAATACCTCTTTGTACATTACGAGCTCAACATTCGAATACATCCATCTCTTAAACTTTCCCTATAATTTGACAACATTTTGAACTTCTGTAATCTGTCAGCATTTACAGTTTCATCATGTATTCTACGCATTCCACCACAAGCGAAGCCCCACACAAGTACCTCATTACATTTTCTCTGATAATTATTTTTTTGGCTTGATATATTCCTTTGACCTCTAATTGCTCTTTCTGTGCACCATTGAAAGAATGGTTCACTCGTCGACATTGTCCACTTCATTTCATTCAGGTCCTAACCCTCATCCCATCTCAGTCATGTTGGGGGTTAGTCCTCTTCACTATATACACAATCTTTAAATAATTCCGCCAATCCCATAATCACCTGCTGTTCTAAGCTGTTCTGCTATAACTTGTCCCTCTGAACCCCTCAGTCTAATTGGTAGTTCTTTCAGTGACTTGAGTAAGTCATGAATTAGATATGACTTTTCACTTGCCTTTTCCACTTTCTAAATGATCTATCAAAAATTTCGTGTTCTCTTCTTTTGTTATCTTGTTGTGGTCGTTCCTCGCCCCCCGTATAGCTCAAAGGCTGTTGTGCCTCCTATGTCTTCTCTCTGGCAACTATCAATGAATCATCTTTATCTCTCATTTCTAACCTCTTTCTCTCCTCACCTGCCCAATGGAGGCCATGAACCAACCACCATCATTATTATAAATTTCACAGAACCTTACACAACTATGCTAGCTGTAGAATTCCATGTCTAGATCCCTGTTTCCATTTTCTTCAACACCACTGAATTGCTACGAGCGTGTCTCATCTCTTCCGAGTGACATGTCCTGTTCGATCCTCTTTCTCCATGTCCTCGGCAACAGTGGGATCTCACTTCAGGCACAACCTGATCCCATTCCCACGTAGGGTAAAGTATCCGATACTGCTACATGATGATATCATCTGGAACTGATGGTAGATCAGCACCTCCCTCACTCTCAGCTCAGTCGCGTGTCGAGATAGGAGACATTTCTTGGACTTATTCTGAGAATTTATGTCCTTGACTATCAACAGCATTTGGATCCAATGCTTTCAGATGTATCTATGGTGAAAATTCCCAGTTTATCAGATGTTTACAGACTTTGAGAAATGCGCTACTTGGTGCCATGGGCATGGCCCTGGCTGTGACGACATGTAAACCACTGTCAAGGAACTTTTAAGGAACTTTCCCATTGTTACTTTTCCTCCCCTCGCCTTCTGTTGACATGGACCATGAGCCTTCCTTGTGGTCATGCATCCCTCAGGCCCTGTCATGCATTCCTCAGGCCCTGTCATGCATCCCTCAGGCCCTGTCATGCATCCCTCAGGCCCTGTCATGCATCCCTTAGGCCCTGTCATGCATCCCTCAGGCCCTGTCATGCATCCCTTAGGCCCTGTCATGCATCCCTCAGGCTCTCTCATGCATCCCTCAGGCCCTGTCATGCATCCCTCAGGCCCTGTCATGCATCCCTCAGGCCCTGTCATGCATCCCTCAGGCCCTGTCATGCATCCCTCAGGCCCTGTCATGCATCCCTCAGGCTCTGGTGAAGCTGTGCCCCCCCCAGCGCCCCCCCCCCCCGACTTCTCTTTTGTACCACGATGGTACGAAAGCGCTCCCATCTCGGACCATCTGCTATCATGGTCCGTGAGATCCCTGACCATCCCTCATTAAGGGAGACCCAACCGCTTCTCAGGGCGCAGATGCGCCCTACATCAACCCCCCCCCCCCTGAGGACCACGGTGATAAACCATCATGTAAAACTGAATTAAACCATTCGCTTTCATGCGCTCTGGGATTCGAACCGGGCACAAATACTTGACGATCGGGAAGTGTAAACACTCGCCTGTGACGGCTCAGACCGTCTCCCATCTCAGGCCGTCTCGTGTATATACATACATCACGGGAGATGGGAGACTTTTGTACACTGGTGGACGAGTGGGTACACTCCTCAGTTGTCAAGTGTTTGGGTCGGGTTCGAATCCTAGGGCGCATTGATATGAATGGATTGCATCGATATATATATATATATATATATATATATATATATATATATATATATATATATATATATATATATATATATTATCCCTGGGGATAGGGGAGAAAGAATACTTCCCACGTATTCCCTGCGTCGTAGAAGGCGACTAAAAGGGGAGGGAGCGGGGGGGCTGGAAATCCTCCCCTCTCGTTTTTTTTGTTATTTTCCAAAAGAAGGAACAGAGGGGGCCAGGTGAGGATATTCCAAAAAAGGCCCAGTCCTCTGTTCTTAACGGGCCCAGTCCTCTGTTCTTAACGCTACCTCGCTAACGCGGGAAATGGCGAATAGTTTAAAAGAAAGAAGAAAATATATATATATATATATATATATATATATATATATATATATAATCACCATTCATACAACCCGTAACACACACACACACACACACACACTACACATTCCTACAGCGTTCATGACCTACGTATATGTGTATGTGTTTACAGCTGTGTACCTACACCCAGGACGCAACTTTCCGTGGCTGGTGTTGCGGGTCAGCGAGGCTGATGCAACACAACACGTTCTTCACAACACAGATGGCGCAAGACAACACGTCCGTCACAACACAGCTGGTGCCACACAACACGTCCGTCACAACACAGCTAGTGCCACACAACACGTCCGTCACAACACAGCTGGTGCCACACAACACGTCCGTCACAACACAGCTGGTGCCACACAACACGTCCGTCACAACACAGCTGGTGCAACACAACACGTCCGTCACAACACAGCTGGTGCAACACAACACGTCCGTCACAACACAGCTGGTGCCACACAACACGTCCGTCACAACACAGCTGGTGCCACACAACACGTCCGTCACAACACAGCTGGTGCCACACAACACGTCCGTCACAACACAGCTGGTGCCACACAACACGTCCGTCACAACACAGCTGGTGCCACACAACACGTCCGTCACAACACAGCTGGTGCCACACAACACGTCCGTCACAACACAGCTGGTGCCACACAACACGTCCGTCACAACACAGGTCACCTGGGATCTGTTGTGTTAGGTTGTGAGTGACAGATGCAGTGTGACACCTGCAGGTTTCTGTGTTGTGTGGGCGGCACTCCCGAGGTGTGGCGTGGGCGGCACTCCGGAGGTGTGGCGTGGGCGGCACTCTGTAGAGGCTCTTGCTAACTGTGGGTGGCACTGTATGGAGGGTGCTACAAGGCGTGGGTGGCAGTGTATGGAGGGTGCTACAAGGCGTGGGTGGCACTGTGGAAAGGGGGTAACAAGGCGTGGGTGGCACAGTGTGGAGAATGTTACAAGGCGTGGGTGGCATTGTGGAAAGGGGGTAACAAGGCGTGGGAGGCACTGTGTGGAGAATGTTACAAGGCGTGGGTGGCACTATAAGGGGGTGTAACAAGTCAGGGGTGGTGATGATAATGCCAGAAGACTTGTTGTACATTTTCATAATGTTTTTCATTTTAGAGATGAATGAAAGTCTTACAGGGTAATACAGGGTTTAGGGCCAGGAACTAAATGGTAGTGTGAGGTGCATTAGACCACTGGGACCAGCCAGGCTCCCCTACCATGAGGGACCCTACCACTGGCCCAGGAAGGCTCCCCTACCATGAGGGACCCTACCACTGGCACCAGCCAGGCTCCCCTACCATGAGGGACCCTACCACTGGCACCAGCCAGGCTCCCCTACCATGAGGGACCCTACCACTGGCCCAGGAAGGCTCCCCTACCATGAGGGACCCTACCACTGGTCCAGCCAGGCTCCCCTACCATGAGGGACCCTACCACTGGTCCAGCCAGGCTCCCCTACCATGAGGGACCCTACCACTGGTCCAGCCAGGCTCCCCTACCATGAGGAACCCTACCACTGGCCCAGCCAGGCTCCCCTACCATGAGGGACCCTACCACTGGCACCAGCCAGGCTCCCCTACCATGAGGGACCCTACCACTGGCACCAGCCAGGCTCCCCTACCATGAGGGACCCTACCACTGGTCCAGCCAGGCCCCCCTACCATGAGGGACCCTACCACTGGTCCAGCCAGGCTCCCCTACCATGAGGGACCCTACCACTGGTCCAGCCAGGCTCCCCTACCATGAGGGACCCTACCACTGGCCCAGCCAGGCTCCCCTACCATGAGGGACCCTACCACTGGCACCAGCCAGGCTCCCCTACCATGAGGGACCCTACCACTGGTCCAGCCAGGCTCCCCTACCATGAGGGACCCTACCACTGGTCCAGCCAGGCTCCCCTACCATGAGGGACCCTACCACTGGTCCAGCCAGGCTCCCCTACCATGAGGGACCCTACCACTGGTCCAGCCAGGCTCCCCTACCATGAGGGACCCTACCACTGGTCCAGCCAGGCTCCCCTACCATGAGGGACCCTACCACTGGTCCAGCCAGGCTCCCCTACCATGAGGGACCCTACCACTGGCACCAGCCAGGCTCCCCTACCATAATCTACCCACCCACTTTACTGAACCATCTCAGGTCGGACCCATCCTACCCCTAAACCATCTCTACAATGGACCATACCTGGTGTAAACCTTCCCAGCTGTGAACGGACCATCCCAGTTCTAAATTATCCCAGCGCTAAACCACATCCCATGACTGGACCATCTCAGGGATAAACCATCCCAGCACTGGATAGCCCTTGCCAGAGACCATCCCAGCACTGGATAGCTCTTGCCACAGACCATCTCAGCACTGGATAGCCCCTGCCACAGACCATCTCAGCACTGGATAGCCCCTGCCACAGACCATCTCAGCACTGGATAGCCCCTGCCACAGACCATCTCAGCACTGGATAGCCCGTGCCACAGACCATCCCAGCACTGGATAACCCCTGCCACAGACCATCCCAGCACTGGATAGCCCCTGCCACAGACCATCCCAGCACTGGATAACCCCTGCCACAGACCATCCCAGCACTGGATAGCCCCTGCCACAGACCATCCCAGCACTGGATAGCCCCTGCCACAGACCATCCCAGCTCTGGGACATCCCAGCGCCAGACACATCCCGCCACCGCAAGAAATACACAATAGACTATAAGACATGGCTTCCTTACATGGGGGGGGGGGGTCCTGGTGGTCGAGACTCCGAGATGAACCAGGTCAGGTCCAGGTGGACAAGAGGTCAAGACCCCCCTGCCAAATATATCCGAAGATCACGAGAAGATCTGACCCCCTGCCAAATATACCCGAAGATCACGAGAAGATCTGACCCCCTGCCAAATATACCCGAAGATCACGAGAAGATCTGACCCCCCTGCCAAATATACCCGAAGATCACGAATAGATCTGACCCTCTGCCAAATATACCTGAAGATCATGAGAAGATCTGACCCCCCTGCCAAATATATCCGAAGATCATGAGAAGATCTGACCCCTCTGCCAAATATAGCCGAAGATCATGAGAAGATCTGACCCCTTGCCAAATATAGCCGAAGATCTTGAGAAGATCTGACGCCCTGCCAAATATACCCGAAGATCACGAGAAGATCTGACCCCCTGCCAAATATACCCGAAGATCACGAGAAGATCTGACCCCCTGCCAAATATACCCGAAGATCACGAGAAGATCTGACTCCCCTGCCAAATATACCCGAAGATCATGAGAAGATCTGATGTCGGATGGTCAAATACAGGAAATATTAAGAAGGCATCTATTTCTGACCCACTGTGGTAGGAAATAATTGATGTCGTATGTTGCTATATAAACATGGTTCTACAATATGTCTTCCAGACAAGTGCCGAAAAGGGGGTTTAGGAAGACGTCGACAGCGAGAGAGAGAGAGAGAGAGAGAGAGAGAGAGAGAGAGAGAGAGAGAGAGAGAGAGAGAGAGAGAGAGACTGACTCTCTCGCAGCCACAATAAATAGCACAAAAGGACACATTTCCCACACATCAAGGCTGGCTGGCGTCAAGGAGGGAACAATGGCGGACAATGAGAGGTGTTCCAGGCCAGAGAATGGCCAGCCCCTGGGGAGGTGGGGCTGGGTCTGGGGAGGGGCTCCTCCCCCTGCTGGGTCTGAGGGGAGGAAGGGCTCCTCCCCCTGCTGGGTCTGGGGGAGGAGGTGCTCCCCTGCTGGGTCTGGGGAGGAGGTGCTCCCCCTGCTGGGTCTGGGGAGGAGGTGCTCCCCCTGCTGGGTCTGGGGAGGAGGTGCTCCCCTGCTGGGTCTGGGGAGGAGGTGCTCCCCCTGCTGGGTCTGGGGAGGGTTCTATTTGGAGAAGGAGTGGGGAACACATTGCTGCTGGGGGTGGCGGGGGGGCGGGATATATGGTACCTCCGAGTCATATTACAACCCTTACCTACAACCTGCTGCAAGCGTCCATAACCCTAGTCACCCTACAACCCCTGCCCTTGACGTGCTATATGTATAGAAAATACGAGCCATCTTACAACCCCGGCCCACAACATTCTACAAGCGTCCAAAACTCGACCCATCCCACAACCCCTGCCCACAACCTACTACAAGCGTCCACAACCATAGTCATCCTACAACCCCGGCCCACAACCTGTTACAAGCGTCCACAACTCGACCCATCCCACAACTCCTGCCCACAACCAGCTACAAGCGTCCACAACTCGACCCATCCCACAACACCGGCCCACAACCTACTACAAGCGTCCACAACCATAGTCATCCTACAACCCCGGCCCACAACCTGTTACAAGCGTCCACAACTCGACCCATCCCACAACCCCGGCCCACAACCTACTACAAGCGTCCACAATCCAAGCCATCCTCACTCCACACGGCGGCTGGACCCAGGGAACGGGACCAATGAGCCGACAGAGGAGTCTCCCGTCAGCCAGCCAGATTGTACTTTAAAGTAGACCAGCAGAGCTGAAGGTTTACCCCACCCCACCATTCCACAACCTCCCATCCACAACCACCCCCTTCCACTTGAACATTCACTTAACGGGGGTGTGTTGGAGGGACGGGAGATGGAGGGAAGGGGGGAAGGGGGGTGGGAGGAGAGGTGGAGTGACCGGTGAGGGGTGGAGTGCTGGGGGAAGGGGGGAAGGTGGGGAGGAGAGGTGGAGTGACCGGTGAGGGGTGGAGTGCTGGGGGAAGGGGGGAAGGTGGGGAGGAGAGGTGGAGTGACCGGTGAGGGGTGGAGTGCTGGGGGAAGGGGGGAAGGTGGGGAGGAGAGGTGGAGTGACCGGTGAGGGGTGGAGTGCTGGGGGAAGGGGGGAAGGTGGGGAGGAGAGGTGGAGTGACCGGTGAGGGGTGGAGTGCTGGGGGAAGGGGGGAAGGTGGGGAGGAGAGGTGGAGTGACCGGTGAGGGGTGGAGTGCTGGGGGAAGGGGGGAAGGATTACTATCAAACACCAAAACCTCATTCAAAACAAACCACAAAGATGATAGACTATGTTTGTCTAACTAACACTCCACAACAAACCATGGTCATGATTCACTTGACTAGCGCCACTTCGATATGACAAACTTCAACTTTTCATACCTCAAGAATTGTTTCCTTCACAGAAAAAAAGAAAAATGTTTAATCTGTGAAGGGAGAGAGGGAAGGGAAGGAAAAATATACACTGAATTTCCACTGGAGAATGAGGCGACGTCCAGTGGGAATCAGTGGAGGCCAATATGTCCTCAGTCCTGTGTTTTGTTCCAGTAATATTCGTGATCTTGAGATCCAAGACGTAGGGCCATATTCTTCTACTATTACCTATTTTCAATATTCGTAGTTTTACTCTACGATAAATAAATACATAACTTATATTCATCTCCTTTTTTGCTTCAGACATTTTCATTTGACGTATATTGAATACAGAAATAGATATATATTATGACATGACAGCTAGAGACTGAGTGTGAACGAATGTGGCCTTTGTTGTCTTTTCCTAGCGCTACCTCGCACACATGAGGGGGGAGGGGGATGTTATTCCATGTGTGGCGAGGTGGCGATGGGAATGGATAAAGGCAGACAGTGTGAATTGTGTGCATGTGTCTGTGTGTGTATATATATGTGTACATTGAGATGTATAGGCATGTATATTTGCGTGTGTTGGACGTGTATGTATAAACATGTGTATGGGGGTGGGTTGGGCCATTTCTTTCGTCTGTTTCCTTGCGCTACCTCGCAAACGTGGGAGACAGAGACAAAGCAAAATAAATAAATATATATATATATAATGGAATTCTGTTTGCTTTGCGCATTTCGCGTTTCATTTATTGTGGTTCGTTCCCGCGATCCTGCTCCTCCTTCCCCCTCGACCCGGGGCGATGGCTACGGTCATACTTGAAGCGCTTCGATTTATCGGCCACCATCGCCTCGCGGGATGGCTGCTGGGCAATCATGGCGGGACAAAGAACTTGTGAATGTCACCACCAAGCCTTCTGTGTGGCACAGAAAGTCTGTGTCGAACGAGATCACATCGATTTCTATGCGATAAACGACAGAGAAGCTGTGCACCACCACAACAACATGGAGGCAGGAAACCACCATCTTGAGAGGACGAGTAATAAACTGGACATTGACGCAGGGAGAACAGGATCAAAATCCTTTGCTAAGTTGTGAACGAACAACCTACAACACACAACACTACAACCAGGCAACACAGAACGATAAGTGTGTGACACACACACCAGAAATCCACATCAACTATGCAACGTCAAACGAATAAAAAGCAGAGTTACCCCAGGGCTGTGTTCTAGCACCTACATTATTCATAGCCTACATACATGTCTGGTCAAGACACGGGTTCCAGCTGACCTGACCACCTTATATCATATCCTGGATCATGGTTGAATACGTTCCTGGACCATCGTTGAACAACGTATTGAACCTAGTTGAACATCACATTGAACATGGATGCACACACCTGAGCGGCAACACACGATGCCTTCAGTCATGTTTCCAGGACCCCGTCTGGAAAACAGATTCCAGGACTATTCTAAACACCAAACCCTTACCTCCCTGGAACACCAATTCTTCATCGAAACTCCTTTTCTTTCTACGTAAAAAAACGACCGCTCACCATACCAAGCCACACAGTCATACCCCTGAGGTAATACACATCCAGCCACACCTTCGCAAAATAAAAACATATCCGATCAACAACGTCTCTTCAAACAACAAGGAAACAAACAAACATATAACAAAACGTTTGTTTATCATATAAACATTCCAGTTTAGACCTCAGTTCGATGTGGTTTTGGGTACAATTTGCGTCTTGTAGTCTGGATTTGAGCAGATCTGTCCTCTCTCTTTCTCTCTCACTCCCAATGGATGAGAGATGACCTGTTGCCTAATTGTAAGGGCCTCTCTTGTGACCTCTGACCTCCCTCTGTCTACTTACCCCATCTTCATGGATCATCCCACACAGCAGGGAGTGGACTCGCCTTTTTACAGTCTTGTCGCTACTGTCGCCCGCAAAACGTACCTGGAAAGCAGAGGGACAGTGACGTTAGCAAGTCTCCTACAGGAGTTTCTGGCGAAGGTCGTATGTGTATAGCGTCCCCAGGAGTTCATACAGTGTTCCACAAGTTGCTTCTCTGTCTATATTCCTCTGTCTATATTCCTCTGTCTATATTCCCCTGTCTATATTCCCCTGTCTATATTCCTCTGTCTATATTCCCCTGTCTATATTCCTCTGTCTATATTCCTCTGTCTATATTCCTCTGTCTATATTCCTCTGTCTATATTCCCCTGTCTATATTCCCCTGTCTATATTCCCCTGTCTATATTCCTCTGTCTATATTCCCCTGTCTATATTCCTCTGTCTATATTCCTCTGTCTATATTCCTCTGTCTATATTCCCCTGTCTATATTCCTCTGTCTATATTCCCCTGTCTATATTCCCCTGTCTATATTCCCCTGTCTATATTCCTCTGTCTATATTCCTCTGTCTATATTCCCCTGTCTATATTCCTCTGTCTATATTCCCCTGTCTATATTCCCCTGTCTATATTCCCCTGTCTATATTCCCCTGTCTATATTCCCCTGTCTATATTCCCCTGTCTATATTCCTCTGTCTAAATTCCTCTCTCTATATTCCCCTGTCTATATTCCCCTGTCTATATTCCACTGTCTATATTCCTCTGTCTATATTCCCCTGTCTATATTCCCCTGTCTATATTCCCCTGTCTATATTCCCCTGTCCATATTCCCCTGTCTATATTCCCCTGTCTATATTCCCCTGTCTATATTCCCCTGTCTATATTCCCCTGTCTATATTCCCCTGTCTATATTCCTCTGTCTATATTCCTCTGTCTATATTCCTCTGTCTATATTCCCCTGTCTATATTCCTCTGTCTATATTCCTCTGTCTATATTCCCTGTCTATATTCCCCTGACTATATTCCTCTGTCTATATTCCCCTGTCTATATTCCTCTGTCTATATTCCTCTGTCTATATTCCCTCTGTCTATATTCCCCCTGTCTATATTCCTCTGTCTATATTTCCCTGTCTATATTCCTCTGTCTATATTCCCTGTCTAATTCACCTGTCTATATTCCCCTGTCTATATTCCCTGTCTATATTCCCTGTCTATATTCCCCTGTCTATATTCACTGTCTATATTCCTCTGTCTATATTCCCCTGTCTATATTCCTCTGTCTATATTCCCCTGTCTAAATTCCTCTGTCTATTTCCCCTGTCTTAGTCTCCTCTGTTCTATATTCCTCTGTCTATATTCCCCTGGTCTATATTCCTCCTGTCTATATTCCTCTGTCCTATATTCCCCTGTCTATAATCCCCTGTCTATACTCCCCTGTCTATATTCCTCTGTCTATATTCCTCTGTCTATATTCCTCTGTCTATATTCCCTCCTGTCTATAATTCCCCTGTCTATATTCCTCTGTCTATATTCCTCTGTCTATATTCCCCTGTCTATATTCCCCTGTCTATATTCCCCTGTCTATATTCCCCTGGTCTATATTCCTCCTGTCTATATTCCCTGTCTATATTCCCCTGTCTATATTCCCCCTGTCTATATTCCCCTGTCTATATTCCCTGTCTACTATTCCCCTGTCTATATTCCTCTGTCTATATTCCTCTGTCTATATTCCCCTGTCTATATTCCCCTGTCTATATTCCCCTGTCTATATTCCCCTGTCTATATTCCCCTGTCTATATTCCTGCTATATTCCCCTGTCTATATTCCTCTGTCTATATTCCACTGTCTATATCCTCTGTCTATATTCATCTGTCTATATTCCCTGTCTATATTCCCCTGTCTATATTCCTCTGTCTATATTCCCCTGTCTATATTCCTCTGTCTATATTCCTCTGTCTATATTCCTCTGTCTATTTCCCTGTCTATATTCCTCTGTCTATATTCCTCCTGTCTATATTCCTCTGTCTATATTCCTCTGTCTATTTTTCCCTGTCTATATTCCTCTGTCTATATTCCCCTGTCTATATTCCTCTGTCTATATTCCTCTGTCTATATTCCCCTGTCTATATTCCCCTGTCTATATTCCCCTGTCTATATTCCTCTGTCTATATTCCCCTGTCTATATTCCCCTGTCTATATTCCTCTGTCTATATTCCCCTGTCTATATTCCCCTGTCTATATTCCTCTGTCTATATTCCCCTGTCTATTCTTCTATATTCCTCTGTCTATATTCCCCTGTCTATATTCCTCTGTCTATATTCCCCTGTCTATATTCCTCTGTCTATATTCCTCTGTCTATATTCCCTCTGTCTATATTCCCCTGTCTATATTCCCCTGTCTATATTCCTCTGTCTATATTCCCCTGTCTATATTCCTCTGTCTATATTCCTCTGTCTATATTCCTCAGTCTATATTCCTCTGTCTATATTCCTCTGTCTATATTCCTCTGTCTATATTCCCCTGTCTATATTCCCCTGTCTATATTCCTCTGTCTATATTCCTCTGTCTATATTCCCCTGTCTATATTCCTCTGTCTATATTCCTCTGTCTATATTCCTCTGTCTATATTCCCCTGTCTATATTCCCCTGTCTATATTCCTCTGTCTATATTCCCTGTCTATATTCCCCTGTCTATATTCCTCTGTCTATATTCCCCTGTCTATATTCCTCAGTCTATATTCCTCTGTCTATATTCCTCTGTCTATATTCCTCTGTCTATATTCCCCTGTCTATATTCCCCTGTCTATATTCCTCTGTCTATATTCCCCTGTCTATATTCCTCTGTCTATATTCCTCTCTCTATATTCCTCTGTCTATATTCCCTTGTCTATATTCCTCTGTCTATATTCCTCTGTCTATATTCCCCTGTCTATATTCCTCTGTCTATATTCCCCTGTCTATATTCCCCTGTCTATATTCCTCTGTCTATATTCCTCTGTCTATATTCCTCAGTCTATATTCCTCTGTCTATATTCCTCAGTTTATATTCCTCTGTCTATATTCCTCTGTCTATATTCCTCTGTCTATATTCCTCAGTCTATATTCCTCTGTCTATATTCCTCAGTC